>NC_040105.1:89891683-90131910 GCF_003369695.1 Bos indicus x Bos taurus | reverse complement strand
TATTTTTGGCTGTGCTGGGTCCTGGTTGCTGCACAGGCTTTCCCTAGTTGTTAGCGAGCAAGGGTTGTGGTGCATGGGCTTCTCAGTGCTGTGGCTTCTCGCTGCAGAGCCTGGGCTCTAGGGCACTCAGACTTCAGTAGTCACAGAATGTGTGCTCAATAATTGTGGTGAGTGGGCTTAGTTACCCCTTGGCATGTAAAATCTTCCCGGACCAGGGATCAAACCGATCTCCCCTGCACTGGCAGGTGAATTTTCAACAACTGAAACACCAGAGAAGTCCGGTTATATTGACAATTTTTAATTGAATTTTTTTCTTTTGCTGAGTTTTGAGAGTTCTTAAAATATTCAGAATATAAGTATTCTATAAGACATGTGATCTGCAAATACTTTCACACAGTATGGCTTGCCTTTTTACTCTCTTAACAGTGTCTTTCATAGACCAAAAGTTTTCATTTTGATAAAGTTCAATTTTCATTTTTTAATTAATGTCATACTGATACATATTTTCTTGTGGTGTCATACCTGAAAACTCATTGCCAAAACCTGTATATCACAGATATTCTCCTATATTTTCTCCTGGAAGTTATGAAGATTTTCTTCTGTCTTTGTTGTTGTTTGGTCATTCAGTCCTGTCCGACTCTTTGCGACCCCATAGACTGCAGCACTCCAGGTTTCCCTGTCCTTCACCATCTCCTGGAGTTTGCTCACACTCATGTCCATTGAGTCGGTGATGCCATCCAACCATCTCATCCTCTGCCCTTCCCTTCTCCTCCTGCCTTCAGTCTTTCCCAGCACAGGTTCTTTCCAGTGAGTCGACTCTTTGCCTCAGGTGGCCAAATTATTGGAGCTTGAGCTTCAGCATCAGTCCTTCCAATGAATATTTAGAGTTGATTTCCTTGGTGGCTCAGACTGTAAAGCGCCTGTCTACAATGCGGGAGACCCGGGTTTGATCCCTGGGTCGGGAATGCCCTGGAGAAAAATGGCAATCACACACCAGTACTATTGCCTGGAAAATCCCATGGACAGAGGAGCCTGATAGGCTCCAGTCCATGGGGTCGCAAAGAGTCGGACACGACTGAGCGACTTCACTTTTCTTAAGGATTGACTGGTTTGATCTCCTGGCAGTCCAACAGATTCTCAAGAATCTTCTCCAACACCACAGTTGGAAAGAATCAGTTCTTCAGTGCTCAACCTTCTTTATGGTCCAACTCTCATATCCGTACATGACTACTGGAAAAAACATAGCTTTGACTATATGGAACTTTGTTGGCAAAGTAACGTCTCCAATTTTTAATGTGCTGTCTAGATTTGTCATAGCTAATGTGGGAGACCTGGGTTCGATCCCTGGGTTGGGAAGATCCCCTGGAGAAGGGAAGGTTACCCACTCAAGTATTCTGACCTGGAGAATTCCATGGACTGTATACCCCATGGGGGTCTCAAAAAGTCAGACATGACTGAGTGACTTTCACTTTCACTTTCTTACAAGGAGCAAGCATCTTTTAATTTCATGGCTGCAGTCACTATCTGCAGTGATTTTGGAGCCCAAGAAAATAAAGTCTGTCACTGTTTGCACTGTTTCCACATCTATCTGCCAAGAAATCATGGGACTGGATGCCACGATCTTAGTTTTTTGAATGCTGAGCTTTAAGCCAGCTTTTCACTCTCTTCCTTCATCTTCATCAAGAGGCTCTTTAGTTTCTCTATGCTTTCTGCCATAACAGTGGTATCATCTGCATATCTGAGGTTGTTATTTCTCCTGGCAGTCTTGATTCTAGCTTGTGTTCCATCCAGCCTGGCATTTTGCATGATGTACTCTGCATATAAGTTAATAAGCAGGGTGACAATATACAGGCTTGTCATACTCCTTTCCCAATTTGGAACCAGGACGTTGTTCCATGTCTGGTTCTAACTGTTGCTTCTTCACCTACAAACGGATTTCACAGGAGGTAGGTAAGGTGGTCTGGTATTCCCATCACTTTAAGAATTTTCCACAGTTTGTTGTGATCCACACAATGAAGGCTTTAGCATAGTCAATGAAGCAGAAATAGATGTTTTTTTGGAATTCCCTTGGTTTTTCTCTGATCCAATTGATGTTGGCAATTTGATCTCTGGTTCCTCTCTGCCTTTTCTAAATCCAGCTTGAACATCTGGAAGTTCTCCGTTCACATACTGTTGCAGCCTAGCTTGATGGATTTTGAGTGTTACCTTGTTAGCAAGTGAAATGAGTGCATTTGTGGGGTAGTTTGAACATTCTTTTACATTGCCCTTCTTTCCGATTGGAATGAAAACTGACCTTTTCCAGTCCTGTGACAACTGCTGAGTTTTGCAAATTTGCTGGCATATTTAGTGCAGCACTTTCACAGCATCATCTTTTAGGATTTGAACAGCTCAGGTGGAATCCCATCACCTCCACTAGCTTTGCTCGTAGTGATGCTTCCGAATGCCCACTTGACTTCACACTCCAGGATGTCTGGCTGTAGGTGAGTGATCACACCATTGTGGTTATCTGGGCCATTAAGAATTTTTTTTTGTATAGTTCTTCTGTGTATTCTTGCCACCTCTTCTTGATATCTTCTGCTTCTGTTAGGTCCATGCCATTTCTGTTCTTTATTGCGTCCATCTTTGCATGAAATGTTCCCTTGGTATCTCTAATTTCTTGAAGAAATCTCTGGACTTTCCCATTCTATTGTTTTCCTCTATTTCTTTGCATTGATCATTGAGGAAGGCTTTCTTATCTCTCCTTGCTATTCTTTAGAACTCTGCATTCAAATGGTTATATCTATCCTCTTCTCCTTTGCCTTTCACTTCTCTTCTTTTCTCAGCTATTTGTAAGGCCTCCTCAGACAACCATTTTGCCTTTTTGCATTTCTTTTTCTTGGGGATGATTTTGATCATTGCCTTCTGTACAATGTTATTAATCTCCATCCGTAGTTCTTCAGGCTATGATGGACTCTGTCTGTCAGATCTAATCCCTTGAATCTATTTCTCACTTCCACTGTAAAATAATAAGGGGTTTGATTTAGGTCATACCTGAATGGTCTAGTGGTTTTCCCTACTTTCTTCAATTTAAGCCTGAATTTTACAATAAGGAGTTCGTGATCTGAGCCAGTCAGATTCTGGTCTTGTTTTTGCTGACTATCTAGAGCTTTTCCATCTGCAGCTGCAAAGAATATAGTCAATCTGATTTCGGTATTGACCATCTGGTGATGTCCATGTGTAGAGTCATCCCTTATGTTGTTGGAAGAGGGTGTTTGCTATGACCAGTGCTTTCTCTTGGCAAAACTCTGTTAGCCTTTGCCCTGCTTCATTTTGTAGTCCAAGACCAAACTTGCCTGTTACTCCAGGTATCTTGACTTCCTTCTTTTGCATTCCAGTCCCCTATGCTGAAAAGGACATCTTTTTTTTGGTGTTAGTTCTAGAAGGTATTGTAGGTCTTCATAGAACCATTCAGCTTCAGCTTCTTCGGCATTAGCAATTGGGGCATAGACTTGGATTACTGTGATACTGAATGGTTTGCCTTGGAAACAAATTGAGATCATTCTGTCGTTTTTGAGATTGCACCCAATCAATACTGCATTTTCGACCCTTTTGTTGACTATGAGGGCTACTCCATTTCTTCTAAGGGATTCTTGCGCACAGTAGTAGACATAATGGTCTGAATTAAATTTGCCCATTCCCATCCATTTTAGTTCACTGATTCCTAAACTGTTGATGGTTCCCTCTTGCCATCTCTTGTATGACCACTTCCAATTTACCTTGATTTATGGACCTCACAGTCCAGGTTCCTATGCAATATTGTTCTTTACAGCATCAGACTTTACTTTCTCCACCAAACACATCCACACCTGGGCCAATGCTTCCGCTTTGGCTCAGCCTCTTCATTCCTTCTGGATCTATTTCTCCACTCTTCTCCAGTAGAATATTGGACACCTACTGATCTGGGGAGTTCATCTTTATTTTCTTAAGTCTTGCATCTACATTTTATGATTTACATTATGCTTTCATTTATATTTAAGTCATTTTTATATATCTAAATGTAAATTACCATTTAAGTACATTACATTTTGAGTCACTTTTCTATAAGTTGTGATGTATGTGCTGAAGTCCATATTTTAGTTATTCATGTCTAGTTATGTGGTTTTATTTCTTCTTTTCCAATATAGGTTCCTTGGGATTTTATTCATAGACAATAATGTTCATCCACAAATACGGAAAAAAAATTTATTTTACAATTTCTATGTCTTTTATTTCTTTTTTTTTTTTTTTTGCCTTTTTCCTGTTTTACAGAATAAGGCTTCCATTATGATGTTGAATAAGAGTGCTGAGAGTGGATATCCTTGCTTTTTTCCCAGTCTTGAGAGAAAATATTTGGTCCCTCACCATTAAATATGTTAGCTGGAGGATTTTGTAGAAGCCTTTTATCAGGTTATGGATGTGACTTCTATCACAATTTTAATCATTAATATATATTGTATTTTGTCAAAAACTTTCTTGCTTCTATGGCTATGCTCATGTGGTTTTTCTTCTTTGGGTTCTTAATGCAGTGGATTATGTTGCTTGATTTTCAAACTGTTGAATTCACCTTTCATTTTTGGGATAAACCCTACTTGGTTGCAGTAGGTTATTCTTTCTCTAGATTGAGAAATTTAATTTGGTGATTATGAGATATTGGTCTTACTTTTATTTGTAGTATATTTCTCTGGTTCGGTATCAGAGTAATGTTGCCTTTGCAAAATGAGTTGGAATGTATTTTTCCTTTTTGTATTAGTTTTCAATTGCTGTGATAGAAATTGCCACAAATTTAGAGCTTTATATAATACAAATATATTACCTTACAATTATCTTGTTCATAGGCCTCATCTGCCAAAAATCAAGATGTCAGCAGAGCTGTATTCCTTTCTGGAGGTTCTAGGGGAATATCTGTTTCTTTCCTCAAAGACTGTTGGCAAAATTCAGTTCCTTGTGATTGTAGGACTGAAATCCCCATTTTCTTATTGACTGTCAGCTAGAGGTCATTCCCAGCTTCCAGAAGCCAACCGTATATTTTGGCTCATGAATCTCTTTCTCCATCTTCAAAATCAGTAATGGCTGGTAAAGTGTTTGCCACATTTTCAATTTCTCTTTCTCCTTCTATCTCATCTCTCTGACCTAGATAGGAAATGTTCTCTGTGTTTAAAGATTAGATTTGCCTCACATGGATAATGAGGGCAATCTCTTCATCTCAAGGTCCAAACTCTTAATCAAATCAGCAAAGTCCCTTTTGCCATGTAGCATTAACATATTCATAGGTTCCAGTGGTTAGGGTGTGGCTATCTGGAGAATCATCATCCCGCCTATGGCATATTCTATCTTCTGGAAGTGAGTGTGTACTATTGGTGCTGTTTCTTCTTTAAATGTTTGGTAGAATTGCCAGTGCAACCATCTAGGTGTAGAGTTTTGTTTTGGGGTGTTTTTAAACCATGAACTTGATTTTTTTAATAGTTGTAGGGCTATTGAGTTTATCTATTTTATTTTGAGTGCTGTTCAATTTGGACAATATCTATTGATTAATGTTCCAATTAGCTATCTCTTTCCTCTGTTATCTCCCTATTTTCATTAAATCTATTGTGTCAGTTTTAAAATTTAGTTATTGCATTTTTGCAGTTCTAAAACTTCCATTAAGTTCTTTTTTATATTTATTTCTTTGCTGGTAATTTCCATTTTAATTAGTTTTTCAAGGGTGATGGCTCTTTTGAGCACTTTTATAATAGTTGCTTAAAAGACTAGCAAATATTTACAGATAGCAACTATCACTGGTGTCTGTTGATTGCCTTTCCCCATACTTTTGAGATTTTCATGGTTTTTATATGCTGAGTGAGTTTGGTTTGTATTTTGGACATTGAATATAATGTTATGAAATTTTGGGTCTTGTTTACATCTATCCATTTGAGAGTACTTCAGATTCCGGTATTCTTCACCGGTACATCTGCCATTTAATATTTCCTTTACAGAGAATTCAAATAGCTGCAGCACACACTCTCTCTGGTTTTTCACAGCTCTGTTCAGGGCTGCAGAGTAGAAAGTGTTTATTCTATGTTATTTGGGACCAGAACTTCACTGTATAAATCTTTATGTTTACTTTTAATTTGAAGACAAATCACAAATTTATAGAAATATTGCAAAAGCTGTACAGAGAATTTTTCCCTGAATTGTTTGAGAGTAATGCCAGCCTGAGACCCCATTAACCCCATGGTACACAAAATTTGAAGAGGGCCCTTATGACTTTCATCTCCTACCATTATGTTACATATATGGAAAAATGGAGATTATTCAGGTGGGACTAATTTAATCACACAAGCTCTTTAAAAGGAGAAAGTTTTATATGGCCTTTGGCAGAAGGGGAAGTCAAAGAATTTGGAAACATGATAAGGCTTGGATGCATCACTACTGTGCTCTGAAGATGTCAGGAGCCAAATGCAAGGACAGAGAGAAACCTCCAGGAGTTGAGAGCAACCCTCTGTCAAAAGCCAGCAAGGAGATGGGGAAATAAGTCCTATCAGTACAAAATATTAATAATTGAGTTCTGCCACCAACCCAAAGAAGCTTCCAAGGGGCTTCTTCCCCTGATCACCAGATAAATAAGAGCACAGAACAGCCGACATCTTGATGTCAGCTTCATGAGACCTAAACAGAGAACTAGTCAAGCCCTCCCAGACTACTGAACTACAGAACTGTGAGCTAATAAACAAGCATTGTCTTAAGCTGCAAAGCTCATGGTAACATATTACACAGCAATAGAAAATAAACATAACCCCAAGCATCTTCAGTGCACATTTCCCACAGACATTCTCCAGCACAACCAAACTACAATTATCAAAATAAGAAATTAACATTGATATATTACTATCATCTAAACTCAGATCCCAGTAGGTTTTTAGCAGTTATTCTAACAATGGCAAAAGGATCCAGTTCAGAATCCCCAGTTGCATGTAGTTGTCATGTCTATTTGCCTTCAGTATAAAATATGCCCTCAACTTTCTTTGGCTCTCACAACATTGGAGCTCAGTTATTTTTTACATTGCCCCTCCATTTGGCTTTGCTTAATATTTCTTAAGTGGATTCAGGTTATGCGTATTTGGCAGGAATATCACGGAAGTGTAGCCATTCTGTTTTCTATCTTATCAGGTTTCTAAAGAGCCTTTTCAGACTGACCTTTGTGGCCTTTTGGTATGCTCCCCTCCCGTCATCTTTTGAGCACTTGCTTTCTGGCACAGCAAAATGTTCTGGGCCCATTGTATTCTTTATCTGCCCTGTCCATGTAATCAGTCATTTCTCCAAAGAGTCCTTGTCCTTTTCATTGGATAACAGTATTTAGAAGACAAGATATGGACTCTAGTTGTGCTTATTGCTATTGGGGTGCTGGGCTCCCAAGCTCTCTGGGAGGAAAAACTAGAGTGAATTAGAATTAGGGTGGAAAAAATTAGACAATACTTGTATATGTATAGATACACACTCAGACATAGGTGCTCATTCATATATACACATACATTCACATATTCACATCTATATGGGGCATACCTCAATTTACTGTGATTTGAAGACACTGTATTTTTACAAACTGAAGGTTTGAGGCAGTCATGCATCACGCAAGTCTGTTGGGACTGTTTTTCTAACATTTGTTCACTTCATGTCTTTGTGTCACATTTTAGTAATTCTTTTAATATTTCAAACTTTTTCGTTATTATTATATTTATTATAGTGATTTGTGATCGGTAATCTTTACTACTGTTACTACTAAGTTACTGCTGTTACTGTTAGTAACATAGTAGTAACATAGCTGTTACTACTGTGACCCACTGAAGGCTGAAATGATAGTTCATGTTTTTTAAGCAATAAAGTATTTGTAAATTAAGGTACATACTTTGTTTAGTTGCTAAGTTGCTAAGTCACTTCAGTCATGTCCGACTCTGTGCGACCCCATAGACGGCAGCCCACCAGGCTCCCCCATCCCTGGGATTCTCCAGGCAAGAACACTGGAGTGGGTTGCCATTTCCTTCTCCAATGCATGAAAGTGAAAAGTGAAAGTGAAGTCGCTCAGTCGTGTCCGACTTAGCGACCTCATGGACTGCAGCCTAGTAGGCTCATTCGTCCATGGGATTTTCCAGGCATGAGTACTGGAGAGGGGTGCCATTGCCTTCTCTGACTTTGTTTAGACATAATACTATTACATACTTGAGAGACTACAGTATAGTGTAAGCATAACTTTTATATGCACTGGGAAACCAGTGTGATGAATTTTATGCAGTATTCCCTTGATTGTGGTGGTCTGGAACCACGCCAAAAAATGTCTCCACAGTATGCCTGTATTCCTTGTCAGTATGTGTATCATAATGTATCGAACCAGTCCTCTCTACTCATGGATATTTGTGTTGTTTTCAAATTTCAATATTATCATTATTGTTGTAATTGACGTCTGTATACAAGCCCTACTTTGTAAAGGTTGTGCTTATATATTATTCCTACCCACAGCATATGATAGTTATATTTACTGACTCCCAGACAAACCAGAATCTTATCAGCCTTTTTAATTTTTATGATTTGATTAAACAAAGGAAGGATTTTTTTTGTTTTCATTTGTATTTTTTCTGTTGTTAGTTGAGTTTCCATTTGTTTATTGGCCCTTTATGTTTCCCTTACTCTGAATTTTCCATTCAAGTCCAAGTCTATTATGCTATTGAGTTGTAAGAGCCACCCAAATATTATGAAAAACTCCAAATCAGTAACACATGTTGTAAATATTGCATTGCACTGTTTATATGTATTTTTAACATACTTTATGATGTTATTTTATTTTAAGGCATTTATAATATTTTTATGGAATTTTCTGATTACAGTAATGCTTATAGCAGAAAAAGAAAAGAAAAAAAAAAAAACAATTGAACAATGCTAATAGGAAAAACATCCAAACACTGGAGTGTGGTAATAAATTCTCTAATATCTTAAAGTTAAAACCATTAAATTTACCCAGAGGCCATAGCAAAACATAGTTGTTAAGAATCGTAACTTTTTTTTTTACCTTCTTTAAAAAAAAAAAAAAAAAAAAAACTGTTTATTTTCTATTGAGGTATAGCTGATTAACGGAGAAGGCAATGGCAACCCACTCCAGTACTCTTCCCTGGGAAATCCCATGGATGGAGGAGCCAGGTAGGCTGCAGTCCACAGGGTCGCGAAGAGTCAGATATGACTGGGTGATTTCACTTTCACTTTTCACTTTCATGCATTGGAGAAGGAAATGGCAACCCATTCCAGTGTTCTTGCCTGGAGAATCCCTGGGACGGGGAAGCCTAGTGGGCTGCCGTCTATGGGGTCGCACAGAGTTGGACACGACTGAAGCGACTTGGCAGCAGCAGCAGCAGCATAGCTGATTAACAGTGTTGTGATAGTTTCAGGTAAACAGACAACAGACTCAGCCATATACTTACATGTATTCATTCTCCCCCAAATCCAGGCTCCCACATAACATTGAGCAGAGTTCAATGTGCTATATAGCAGGTCCTTGTTGGTTATCCATTTTAAATATAGCAGCATGTACATGTCCATCCCAAGCTCCCCAACTATCCCTTCCCCTCCGGCAACCTTGTTTGAAGAACCATGACTTTAGATATAAGAAAATTGGGTACAATTCTTACCTTGCACAATTCACTTCACTTCTTTGTCCCCCAGATGCCCTGTTTGTAAAAAAGTAATTCTAATGTATTTCAAATACTTGTTGTTAAGATTAATTTATTTCATTCATTTATTTAACAAATGTATTGAATGGCTACTAACTACTATTGTAGGTCAGTAGTTCTTAAAGTATAATGGCCAGGACAGCAGCATCACCTAGTAACCTGTTAAAATTGCAAATTTCCCCCCTTCACTCCAGACTGAATAAAAGCTCTGAAGGTAGGGCTCAACCATCTGTGTCTACAAGTCTGCCAAGTGCTAGTGTTGTGCTCTAAGGTATGAACAGCACTGCTCTAGGCATTAGCGTTGTAAGAAGTGCTCAGTCAGGACAGACCTGAGAACCAATAAAAAGTCTTTATATATATTACCTTTCTCCATGCTTTTCTAAGTGGCAATTTTCCAAGCACATTTGTAACTGTTCCACCAAACAGGATGAACTTCTGGGAAGGGAGATGGAGGGAACAAGTGGAAAGAGTGACAGATTTTGTTTCCTTGGGCTCCAAAATCTCTGCCGATGGTGACTACAGCCATGAAATTAAAAGACGCTGGCTCCTTGGAAGGAAAACTATGACCAACCTAGACAGCATATTAAAAAGCAGAGACATCACTTTGCCAACAAAAGTCCATCTAGTCAAAGCTATGGTTTTCCCAATAGTCGTGTATGGATGTAGAGAGTTGGAACATAAAGAGGGCTGAGCACCAATGAAAGGATGCTTTTGAACTGTGGTGCTGGAGAATGGGATTGCTGGATCATACATTAATTCTCTTTTTAGTTTTCTGAGGAATCTCCATATTGTTTTCCACAGTGGATGCACCAAATTACATTCCCACGATCAGTGTAAGAGGGTTCCCTTTTCTCCAAGAAAGGGCCATCATTAAAAAAATCTACAAATAACAACTGCTGGAGAGTGTGGAGAAAAGGGAACCCTCATACTCTGATGGTGGGAGTGTAAGTTGCTGGAGTCACTGTGGAAAACTATATGGATGTTCCTCAGAAAACTAAAAACCAACTTAACATATGATCCAGCAATCCCACTATTGGGCATGTATCCAGGAAAAAACTGTAATTAAAAAAAATACATGCATCCCTATGTTCATAGCAGCACTATTCACAGTAGCCAAGACATGGTAACAACTTCAATGTCCGTTGACAGGTGAATGGACAAAGATGTGGTACATATGCACAATGAAATATTATCCAGCCATTAGGAAGAATGAAATAATGACATTTGCAGCAACATGGATGCAACTAGAGATTATCAGACTAAGTGAAGTAAGTCAGAAAAAGAAAAACAAATACCATATGATATCACTTATATGTGCAATCTAAAATATGACACAAATGACCCTATCTATGGAACAGAAACAGAATCAGGGACATAGAGGATAGACTGATGGTTGCCAAGGGGAAGATGGTGGGAGACGGTCGGATTAGGAGTTTGGGATTAGCAGATGCAGGCTGGTATATATAGAACGGATAAACAAGGTCCTACTGTATAGCACAGGGAACTGTACTCAACATCCTGTGTTAAATCATAATGGAAAATAATATGAGAAAGAATGGATACATATGTATAACTGAGTCAGTTTGCCATATAGCAGTACAGTTTATTACAGTTAAGTAGTTAATTAGTACAGTTCATTACAATTAACACACTGTAATTCAACTACACTTCAATAAAAATAAAACCAGTAACATCAGAATTTTAAAAGTAAGATAAGCACAGTTATAACTAGAGAATGCAACCAAAAATAAAGTGAAAGTCGCTCAGTCATGTCCGACTCTTTGCAAGCCCATGGACTATACAGTCCACAGAATTCTCCAGGCCAGAATACTGGAGTGGGTAGCCTTTCCCTTCTCCAGGGGATCTTCCCAACCCAGGGATCGAACCTAGGTCTCCTGCATTGCAGGCGGATTCTTGACCAGCTGAGCCACAAGGGAAGCCCTATCAAAAATAAAAGTCAGGCTCTAATTATATAGGGAAAAAAAATTCAAGGCAAAAAGAATTAAATGGAATGTGGCTGCTTCCTGGACTATCATTGCTTCCAATGCATTACTCTAAATTTATTTCTTAATCTTTTTTGTCTTTTCCAGACATCTTTCTATTGGGTTGTCCATTCCATCACCCATCTGCTTTATTGAATCAGGGAAAAGAGTGTAAAATTCCCTCTCATCCTGTTATTCAGGTCCTTGCCATTCTTCCATACCCAAAGAGCACCTCTAGATTCCCTCAGTCTCGTTCAACAATTTCCCCTTTAGTCTTTTCTATGAGTCTCTTCTTTTACTGAATGAAGGGCAGGTAGAAGCAATGTGAAGTCCTGGTTATGTCCTGGACCATATCTACTCCTTTACCCCAGCACCACCAGGGATTCCGGCCCAGAGCACTGTGTCATACCTACTTGCCCCAGTCACAAGCAGTTTCCTCCTCCTTTTTCCCTTCTTGGACTGAGACACGCCTAATGGACGTTTGGACCTGCAGACAGATGAGAGAGAGTGTGGTATGGAACTGCTTGGTGGCTAGACCAGTACTCTAAACAAGGGTCTCATTCAAGATTGGCCTACCCCATCCCCTCAATTCTCAAAACGCCCCTTCCTGCCCTGCCTCTCCCCTATCCCCAGCCATTAAATGCCTCCATATTGGAATAGAGAATTCATTTTAAATATTTGTTTGTCTTTGTTAATGCACTGTGTGCCCTTACATGACCATTTGTTTTACCTCCTCCCTCTCCATTTCAAGGGTCATCTCCATGTTTATACACCACTTCCCTGTAGACAGGGTATAAAAGCAACAGATTATTTCCAAACTATTCTCAAGTCTCTGTGTTCCCTCCCTGACCATTCTTCTCCAGCCTTCTCTTCTCCATCCCGAAGCCCATCATTTTTCTTCCGAGGAGTTAAAGAGGTCTCGGTGAAACAGGCCCAAACCAACTTCAGTCTTTGTCCTCCTTTGCCTCCACACCCCTGCATGCCATGACACATGCAGAGTTCCTGGTCCAATTGCTCACACAGACCTGCTTTGTTCTGAGGAAGTGTGTTCATCCCCTTCCCTCTCTTGGCTAGATGCCAGCTTCCCTCAATGGAAAAGGGGAGTGAATACTGCAGAAAAAAAGACCTGAACTAGAGGGGCATATGCCCACCTTGGCTCCTGGTCACAGGAAGCCCTCGCATCATTACTGAGCTTGCCAACCACCCTCCCCCAACACACAAACAGCTCCAAGGGCCCCCACCCACCTCTCAGCTGGCAGGATGTGCAGCAGGAACCCCTACCTCACTCTTGCCACATACACGCTCCCCCTCCCTCCACCAATCTGTGCAGGGAGCCCCTGTCCGCACACTGCCCTGTCATTCATTCCCGTCCTCACCAACCTGAGGAACTACAAGTGGCATCACAGCCTTAGGTTGGAGTTTGCCCTTCTCTGGTTACTAATGAAGATCTCCATCCATTCCCCATCCCTACTTCCACCAGGCCTTGGCCTTTTCTGCTTCTCTGTCCTCTGCCTCTCCTACCACCTCCCTTCCCCCTCTTACCATTTCCCCAGCCATCAATGCCTACCAAGTACCCTGCTTTTGTTATGCAAGGTAGCAGGGATCTAAAGTGTGATTTTTACTAATTCTCAGGATTTTTTCTGCATAGTTTCCTTTTCAAATCATAAATACCATAAAGCTAATTTTATTTGAGAGGAGAAAAATTTTTTTGAGATTATTAACATTGCACCAACTTACTTTAGAAACTTCAGAAAGAACCAAGGGATTTGAAAAACATTTCAAGTTTGTGTTCCTTCAAAGAGGTAATTTATTAACTTTGTAACCATAATTCAGTTCAGTTCAGTTCAGTCACTCAGTCGTGTCTGACTCTTCGAGACCCCATGAATCGCAGCATGCCAGGCCTCCCTGTCCATCACCAACTCCTGGAGTTCACTGAGACTCACGTCCATCGAGTCAGTGATGCCATCCAGCCATCTCATCCTCTGTCGTCCCCTTCTCCTCCTGCCCCCAATCCATCCCAGCATCAGTCTTTTCCAATGAGTCAACTCTTGGCATGAGGTGGCCAAAGTACTGGAGTTTCAGCTTTAGCATCATTCCTTCCAAAGAAATCCCAGGGCTGATCTCCTTCAGAATGGACTGGTTGGATCTTCTTGCAGTCCCAGGGACTCTCAAGAGTCTTCTCCAACACCACAGTTCAAAAGCATCAATTCTTGGGCGCTCAGCCTTCTTCACAGTCCAACTCTCACATCCATACATGACCACAGGAAAAACCAGAGCCTTGACTAGACGGAGCTTTGTTGGCAAAGTAATGTCTCTGCTTTTGAATATGCTCTCTAGGTTGGTCATAAGTTTCTTTCCAAGGAGTAAGCATCTTTTAATTTCATGGCTGCAGGCACCATCTGCAGTGATTTTGGAGCCCAAAAATTAAAGTCTGACGCTGTTTCCACTGTTTCCCCATCTATTTCCCATGAAGTGGTGGGACCAGATGCCATGATCTTCGTTTTCTGAATGTTGAGCTTTAAGCCAACTTTTTCACTCTCCACTTTCACTTTCATCAAGAGGTTTTTGAGTTCCTCTTCACTTTCTGCCATAAGGGTGGTGTCATCTGCATATCTGAGGTTATTGATATTTCTCCCGGCAATCTTGATTCCAGCTTGTGTTTCTTCCAGTCCAGCGTTTCTCATGATGTACTCTGCATATAAGTTAAATAAACAGGGTGATAATATACAGCCTTGACGTACTCCTTTCCCAATTTGGAACCAGTCTGTTGTTCCATGTCCAGTTCTAACTGTTGCTTCCTGACCTGCATACAGATTTCTCAAGAGGCAGGTCAGGTGGTCTGGTATTCCCATCTCTTTCAGAATTCACTTCTATGTAAATGATCAAGAAGGAGAGAGCAACCTTAATAGAGAATGTGGTGTCATTGTCACAGTCGTTAAGTAACTATTAAAGTAGAAAAAGATTTTTGTGCCATCTCACATCCTCAACAAGCTGTATTTTTACCTGTTTGTTCCCAATGTATGTGTGCTGTGCTAAGTTGCTTCAGTCATGTCCAACTCTTTGAGAACTCATAGACTATAGCTCGCCAGACTCCTCTCTCCATGGGATTCTCCAGGCATGAATACTGGGGTGGGTTGCCATGCCTTCCTCCAGGGGATCTTCCAGACCCAGGAATTAAACCCACGTTTCTTTAGGACTCCTGCATCGGCAGGTGGGTTCTTTACCACTAGCGCCACCTGGATGTACATGTATGCAACACACATATACACATACAGCAGCCCAGGTGGATGCATTCTTTATTAAAAGTGCAGGCCTTGTAGAGGAATCGGGTGGGGAAGGAGGTGGGAGGAAGTTCAGGATTGGGGGAGACACATGTACACCAATGGCCAATTCACGTTGATGCATGGCAAAAACTATCACAATATTGTAACTATCTTCCAATAAAAATAAATACATAAAATTTTTAAAAAGTACAGGCCTTGGCATGCAAGCCTCATATAGTCTCTTACATTGCTAAACTGAGCTGGACAATCTAATACAACTCTCGAGGTTTGGCTCATCTTCACATTAAAAACATAAAGTACACAATAATAGCTATAAGTCATGCTTATACATGTGGCTCTTGAAAACTACTATCTATGAAGTATTTAATGTACCAGGTACATTGACTGGTTATTCACCTTTAATCCTCAACAATGTCCTTTGAGATACATTGTCTTATTGTCCCAGTTTTACAGACAGGGTAACTTAGGTATATAGTTTTTTAAACTCACCCAGAGTCACACAGCTCTTAAGTGAAGAGTTGAATTTGAATCCAGATCTGTTTGACACCACCACTTATGGTCATAGCCAATCAGTTATATTGCAGGCCCCTGAAATACTGGTGTCCCTTACAGTTCTTTTGGGCTCCCCAGGTGGCTCAGTGATAAAGAATCTGTCTGCCAATGCAGGAGATGTGGGTTTGATCCCTGGGTCAGGAAGATGCCCCTGGAGAAGAAAATGGCAACCAATTCCAATATCCTCGCCTCGAAAATCCCATGGACAGAGAAGCCTGGTGGGCTACAGTCCATGGGGTTGCACAAGAGTCGAACACGAGTGAGTGACTAAACAACAACAGCTATTTCATGGACCTTTCTTGTTATTCTCTAAATGTTATTAGTTGCCTATTGTTACTGTAACAAATTACCACAAACTTAGTGACTTAAAATGCCAGCAGTGTATTCTCTTAAAGTCCTGGAGATCAGAACTCCAAATTCTCGGTTTTACAGGTCTAAACTAAAGGTGTTGGCAGGACTGGTTCCTTCTGAAGGCTCCAGCTTTCGTGGGCTGCCAGATATCTTTGGCTTGTGGTTGCACCTCTACACTTTCTGTTTCCGTATCCTAAAGTCAACTCTCCCTGTGCCTCCCTTTACAAGGACATCTTGTAATTACATCTTAGGGGCCACCTGAATAATACAGGATTATCCCCCCATCTCAAGATCTTTTTAAAAACTTTTTATTTTATATTGGAGTATAGTTGATTATGGAGAAGGCAATGGCACCCCACTCCAGTACTCTTGCCTGGAAAATCCCATGGACGGAGGAGCCTGGTGGGCTGCAGTCCATGGGGTCTCTAAGTCGGACAAGACTGAGTGACTTCACTATCACTTTTCCCTTTCATGCATTGGAGAAGGAAATGGCAACCCACTCCAGTGTTCTTGCCTGGAGAATCCCAGGGACGGTGGAGCCTGGTGGGCTGCCGTCTATGGGGTCGCACAGAGTCGGACACGACTGAAGCGACTTAGCAGCAGCAGCAGCATAGTTGATTATGGCTTCCCAGGTGACATTAGTGGTAAAGAACTCGCCTACCAACGCAGGAGACATAAGAGATGCGGGTTTGATCCCTGAGTCGGGAAGATCCCTGGAGGAGAGCATGGCAACCCACTCAAGTATTCTTGCCTAGATAATCCCATGGACAGAGGAGCCTGGCAGGCTACAGTCCATAGGGCTGCAAAGAGTCGGACACGACTGAAGCGACGTGGCATGCACACACATAGTTGATTAACAGTGTTATGATAGTTGCAGGTGTACAGCAAGTGATTCAGCTATACGTAAATATGTATCTATTCTTTTTAAAATTCTTTTCCCATTTAGCTTGTTACTTAATCACATCAGCCAAGTCCTTTTTACCATTTAAGGTGAAATTCATGTTTCATGAAATCCAAATGTTTCAGGGATTTAAGACCTAGATACCATTGAGGAACATTGTTCAGCCTACAACAGTGTTCAAATAATCTTATGATTTTTACTTTCACATAAGCATTGACTCCTAAAGCTGTGTCTCTAGCTTATATCTCTCTTTTGAGCTCCACATTATTTTATCTACTTTACTTTTGGATTTTCCACCTAAATGTCCTACCCTAAACTATTTTCTGAGTTCTTCTCTCTCCACAGCCAAATCTCTCTCTGGGACCCATAGCTAAATTAATGGCTTCAGGATTCAACCAGTTCTCCATGCTAGACTTTCTCTTGGTGTCTTCCCCGTGCAGTCAGTCACGAACACCTGCTGCTGATCCTCCTTTAAACTAATGTAACTGCCTCCTGTCTGTCCTCCTGTTGACGAAAAATTAGCCAGTCCATCTAAAACAGAAATGGAAATTTTTATCTGAGCCAAATTGAGGATTATAACTCAGGAACAGCCTCTCAGAAAGCTTTGAGAACTGTTCACTGTTAAGAGGTCAAAGTGCAGTTATACATGTTTTCGAGACAGAGGGCTGTACATTACATGACATATTATTGACAGTTTACACAAATCAGATCTAAGTGTACAAAGTGAGTAGTGGGTCATGTGTTGGCCCCTTATTAGATCAAGAAGGAATATTATCCTTTAAGGAGCTATCTTGTGGGTTCTAGGAAAATGTTGCTCTTTATGGACGAGCAGGTATTTCTGCCGATGGGGATGTTTGGGCAATCCATAATGTAGATACAGAAGGGACAGCAGTAGGGAGAGAGGAGGCCAAAAGGCAAAAAAAAAAGTATGTTTAAATTTTTATGGTCTTGCCATAAAATACGAATTTTATTTCACACTCCCCACCTGAAGTTGCCCCATCCCATAATAGGATGGTTCCAGAATTCCATATATATAGGAAGATGTCACATTAAATAATCCTTAAAACAGCCCTATGAAGCCAGCATATCTTTGGGAAATTCTCAATCTGCTTTTGCAGAATTCTTAAAGGCAAGAAGAACGTAACATGTAGAGAACATTTTCATGTATTCTCATGGCAACTTTTAGCTGTCATTGGAGATACACCCCATTTGTGTAACATTTAGAAGATTGGAGTAAAAGCAAAATGTGGCTCTTGCTAGGCAACTTTACGTCCTGAGAAACTACTATTACTATAGCTCTGGCATATTTGTAGTCTGAATCTTTGGGCCTTGTGTAAATCTGGACTATGTTACTCTTGCTTTGGATTCTTTTGCTCTACTCTCATCCTTGCTACATCCTCATACCCTATTACTCCATTCTGAGCATCCCTACATTTCCTTCCACTCACTCTCTGAATACTTGCTCTGGGGTTCCTGACCACTGCTTTCCTCCTGTACTGGATGGGGGTTTAATGGAACAGGGCTAACCTTGATCCCTGTGACTCTCTCTTTTTGATACTTTCATTGCTGGCAAAGCAGCTCACATGGTCTTTCCACATCACGATCTGATATAATACTATAAGTTTTTCTTATTCAACTACATGCTTCTTTTTGTCTTAACCCTACAGATGCTCCTAGTCCACTTTAACTGGATATGTAAATGTTCTCAAGTCCCTAGCTCTCGTCCTCCTGCACGAGTGTGATCATATCCACGGTGTATAGATATTGCTATTTTAACTCTCACAAAACGTTTTGGTGACATGTGGTGGTCTGTCCCAACAAGTTGACTTATGGAATGATTTCTTATACTATTGCAGAAGCAGAGTTCAGCCTGCTATCCCTGTCTTTGTGTTCCCCTAATGTTGTTTGTATAACCTGTCACACCTGTGGACAAAGAATGTCTCCTGTCACTTCAATAAACAAAGAATGTTGCTGCCAACAAGCCCTGTGCAGCCACCCCTCAATATTGCACCTTGAGGGGAATTCAGGATGGAAAAGGATAACAAGATACAGGCCCTAGATAATTAAGATTTCTATCTGAGGAACAATTTCTACAGGCCCAGATTCTTACATCTTCCCATACATAGGAAAGCACTAAAATCATTAACTTGAAATGTCTGAATTTGTTTTGTCTTGTCTTGTTGCAATTAGCAGTAATGTTTTGATGTTTGACTACATGTTTTATTTTTCAGCAAAATCTCCTATATATCCTGGCTCCTCTCTTACCTCTTCAGAACGGTTCCTCAGAACTATCTGAGAGGCTATCTCTTTGGCCTATCGTCCTCAGTAAGGTCTCTGAATAAAACTCACAACTTTTAAGTTGCTTTTCTTTAATCAACATACCTCATCCTTAAAGATAACTAAATTCGTCAATCTTGATTCTAGATTCTCATTCTGCAACCTTTTCTTCTGGAGGACTGACAAGGTATCTCTTCTCCCCCCCCACCCCCACCACTACCAAGAACTTTTTTTGTGTGACTGTGCCACGTGACATGCAGGATCTTAGCTCCTTGATCAGGGAAATCCATGCCCCCTGCAGTGGAAGCATGGAGTCTTAACCACTGAACCACCAGAAAAGCCCCACCATCAACTTCTTATTTTAAAAAATTCAAACCTGTAAATTATTTCAAGAATAATAGAGTGAATGCCCCTATACTCTTAATCCTTCATCTAGATTAGACTCACCAATTAGTATTTTGCTAACTACTATCTCTTTCTCAAGAAAGAGAAATATATATACATATTTTCTTTCTCTTTCTTGAGACAGAAATATATATTTTTCCTTTCTTTTTTTCAACACTGAACTATTAATATTCTAAACTAATAGACTAAGCTAGACTAAGCTAACAGACTTTATAATACTTCAGCTTTTGTCTCCTAACAACAAGGACAGTCTCCTAAACAACCACAATACAATGATCACATTCAGGAAATTTAGCATTGCTTTAATACTGTTATCTAAACTATAGTCCTTATTCAAACAGCACATTTAGTTGTGATGTCTTCTAATCTCTTTTAATCAAGAACAGTCCTCTAGCCTTCTTTCAAGGCATTGACAGTTTCCCAGGTGGAGACAGTGGTAAAGAACTCCTCTACCAATATAGGACACGTAAGAGACACAGGTTTGATCCCTGGGTTGGGAAGAGCCCCTGGAGGGGGGCATGGCAACCCACTCCAGTGTTCTTGCCTGGAGAATCCCATGGACAGAGGAGCCTGGAGGGCTACAGTCCGTATGGTCACAAAGAATCAGAATACTATCCAGCAATAATTTTAAAAGAATCAATTGCCAATACACACAACTATAAGGATGAATCTAAAAAACATTATATCAAGTCAAATGAATGAGAGATGTTAAACACCAAAGAGTGCATGCTGTAGTCCATTTACATGAAATTCTACAACAGACAAAAATAATATAAATTGATAGAAATAAGCTGAATGACTACCTGTGGTGGGAGGTGGGGCTGAGAAGAGAACAGGAAACTTTTTGGAGTAATGGAAATGTCCTATTTTACACTCAGTTGTATACACTTAAGATCTGTGAATTTCACGGTACAAAAATTTTGTCTCACTTTTTTTAAGTGTGTAAATTGGAATATAAGCATCAATAAGGCAGGAACTTTTTTTTTTTTTTTTTTTTTATCTGCTACCCAGCTCCAGTGGCGGGCAGCCAGGCGTCTGGTCCCTCGGCCTCAGTCGTGCAGCTGTGACTGACAGGCAGCCAGGCAGGAACTTTTTGTTCACTGCTGTGTCTCAGGTACTCGCCAAGGGCTAGGGCTCTTAGCAAGAGCTTGATAAGCATTGAGGAAAAAAGGAGCAGGCCTTGGAAATCACCTACATCAACGGTTGTCAAATGCACAATGGCTATTATGACTCTCAACTTTGGTTGGTATAGGTATGTCTTGCATTTGAAACGATATTATTATTCTACTTCTTGCCTAACCAAGAATTCTTTTCATCAGTTACAAATGTTTTGAAATAAGAAAAGGGCTATTACTGCAAAAGTTTTTCTGACTTTAATTCTTTACTTTTCCTGTGTTTTCATACTGTCTCCACATTACATGGTGAGCCTCCAGGATTAAAGGATAAACTGGTCAAAAGTGATGAGTATGTGTTTATGCAGAGTTATGCCCATATGGTTGGACAATGATTTGCCTCAGTCCAAATGGTCAATATCAGCAGACAATAGAAAACAGAGTCTCAGAAGAAAAGTCTGAGATGCTGAGAAGGATTAATTGATTTTGGCTGACACATAGTAGGCAACTAGTAAATATTTGTTAAATGAATAAATAAATGAAATGTAAATTTGTGAGTCTCTAGCAAATTCATCTGAGGGTATATCCTTCCTATATTTTTTATACCTGTACATTTAAAAAGCAGAATAAGGAATTCATTTAATAGTGTTCTTTGAAAGTTTTGTTTGTTGCCATTTTTGAAAAATTAAGATCATTTTAATGGGAGAATATTTAGAAAGCATCAATAATTATGAAATGCCACCTGTGACCAAAGATAGAAATACAGCATAAATTTACCTAAGAAGATAGAGTGGCAAGGAGGTAGCATAGAGAGGGGAAGCTTCTCAGCCAGGATCCACAGAGTTCTGACACTTATACCAGGTGCTTCTCAGAAGTAAGAGGGAACAGAAAGCAAATGAGGAACTTCAAGATCCAAGAGCCCCTATCTCAACTAAAAAGAAAGGAGAAACATAATTTTACCATTTTCACCTTCATAACTTTTTTTCTAATTATAAAAACTGCACATGCTCATTGAAAAAGTTAAAATTGGAAATACAGAGAAGGATAAAGATGAAGTTGCAATTTCCAGTATTAACGTTGTCTAGAAATATTCACTTCAAATGTCTTGATATTTATCTTTAACCTGTGTGTGTTTTGCAACTGGCTTTTTCATAAAACAATATGTAAGGAATAGCTTTTCATGCCAATGATGCATTTCTAGATGATATTTTGTAATTCATGACAATAAGACTTTCCTCATGATTTCACATGTTCTGGCACATAACTAAATACGGAAATGTGGAGGGAATTTTTTCTCATTGTACAATAGAGAAATGGCACCAGAGTCTATAAATGATTTATTTCTTTTATAACTCCAAATGAATGGCACTTATTGCATTTACTTTATGTGCTATTTGTTTCTTGAGGCAAGGGAGAAGTTTGGATGAGAGGAACAACACAGAGTTCTGCTTTAGAAACATGTTGTGGAGTCAAGGAAGCACAGATGTTTTGGGTTCCAATTTGGGTATTACTCAACATAACCTGCAGAGAAGGCAATGGCACCCCACTCCAGTACTCTTGCCTGGAAAATCCTATGGACAAATGAGCCTACTAGGCTGCAGTCCATGGGGTCGTGAGGAGTCGGACACGACGGGGCGACTTCACTTTCACTTTTCACTTTCATGCATTGGAGAAGGAAATGGCAACCCACTCCAGTGTTCTTGCCTGGAGAATCCCAGGGACGGGGGAGCCTGGTGGGCTGCCGTCTATGGGGTCACACAGAGTCGGACACGACTGAAGCGACTTAGCAGCAGCAGCAGCAACATCACCTGTGATCACTCACCTAGAGCCAGACATCCTGGAGTGTGAAGTCAAGTGGGCCTTAGGAAGCATCATTACGAACAAAGCTAGTGGAGGTGACGGAATTCCAGTTGAGTTACTTCAAATCCTAAAAGATGATGCTGTTAAAGTGCTGCACTAAATATGCCAGCAAATTTGGAAAACTCAGCAGTGGCCACAGGACCGGAAAAGGTCAGTTTTCATTCCAAACCAAAAAAAAAGGCAATTCCAAAGAATGCTTATTACCCCACAATTGCACTCATCTCACACGCTAGTAAAGTAATGCTCAAAATTCTCCAAACCAGGCTTCAGCAATATGTGAACTGTGAACTTCCAGATGTTCAAGCTGGTTTTAGAAAAGGCAGAGGAACCAGAGATCAATGCCAACATCTGCTGGATCATTGAAAAAGCTTTATTGATTATGCCAAAGCCTTTGACTGTGGTGAATCACAATAAACTGTGGAAAATTCTGAAAGAGATGGGAATACCAGACCACCTGACCTGCCTCTTGAGAAACCTATATGCAGGTCAGGAAGCAACAGTTAGAACTGGACATGGAACAACAGACTGGTTCCAAATAGGAAAAGAAGTACGTCAAGGCTGCATATTGTCACCCTGTTTATTTAACTTATATGCAGAACACATCATGAGAAACGCTGGACTGGAAGAAGCACAAGCTGGAATCAAGTTTGGTGGCAGAAATATCAATAACCTCAGATATGCAGATGACACCACCCTTATGGCAGATCATGAAGAAGAACTAAAGAGCCTCTTGATGAAAGTGAAAGTGGAGAGTGAAAAAGTTGGCTTAAAGCTCAACATCCAAAAAACTAAGATCATGGCATCCAGTCCCATCGCTTCATGGCAAATAGGTGGGGAAACGGTGGAAACAGTGGCTGACTTTATTTTGGGGGGCTCCAAAATCACTGCAGATGGTGATTGCAGCCATGAAATTAAAAGACGCTTACTCCTTGGAAGGAGAGTTATGACCAACCTAGACAGCATATTAAAAAGCAGAGACATTACTTTGTCAAGAAAGGTCCATCTAGTCAAGGCTATGGTTTTTCCAGTAGTCATGCAGGGATGTAAGAGTTGGACTATAAAGAAAGCTGAATGCTAAAGAGTTGATGCTTTTGAACTGTGGTGTTGGAGAAGACTCTTAAGAGTCCCTTGCACTGCAAGGAGATCCAAGCAGTCCATCCTAAAGGAGATCAATCCTGGGTGTTCTCTGGAAGGACTGATGCTAGAGCTAAAACTCCAATACTTTGGCCACCTCATGTGAAGAGCTGACTCATTTGAAAAGACCCTGATGCTGGGAAAGATTGAGGGCAGGAGGAGAAGGGGACGACAGAGGATGAGATGGCTGGATGGCATCACCGACTCAATGTACATGAGTTTGGGTAAACTCCGGGAGTTGGTGATGGACAGGGAGGCCTGGTGTGCTGCAATTCATGGGGTTGCAAAGAGTCACACTACTGAGCGACTGAACTGAACTGATGATAATGATGATGACAGTGATAATGACAACACATGATAATGATGATCAAAGGTCTAACATTGTCTGAAAGCCTATTATATGCCAGGAATTTCATCGTTTTCTGTATTTACTTCCCATAACAATCTTGTGGGTTATACTCATTCTACAGATGAATGAACCAATCTGTCCTCACACTTCTAATTATTAGAGGATTCAAAACTAGCCAGTAGCTTTTGACTATACTGTGTCCACCCATTCAGAGGATAGATTTCCAAGGCTTGGCCACCGATTGTTACAAGCCTTCACAGTATGAGATATGTGCCCAACAGGAATCCATTGGGTATTCACTCAGTACTATCCCTTGATCATGATGGTGATGACGATGATAATTATGATAAAAGCAATGATGGTAATGGAGAGGAAACTTTATCTTTGATCCAAGATTTTTATGTCTGGGAAACCCACGGGTCTCCAAGAAAGGATTTATGTAAGGTCACATACTGTAAGAAGAGTCCAGATTGGAACCTGAGGTGGTGCTAGTGATAAAGAATCCACCTGCCAGAAGAGACAAGAGTTGGATCCCTGGGTCGGGAAGATCCCCTGGAGGAGGGCATGGCAACCCACTCCAGTATTCTTGCCTAGATAATCCCATGGACAGAGGAGCCTGGCGGGCTACAGTCCATAGGGTTGCAAAGAGTCAAACACGACTGAAGCAAGTTAGCAGAGCACAGTACAGCAAGGTCATGAACTTAACCATTTTGCATTCCTAAAGCCAAGTTCATCTTCACCTTATTGCCCAACCAGAAAAAGCAGTATTGATTTCTCAGATGACAGACCTAAAGAACAACGATCACAATGGCATTGCTTCCTCCACCATCAATGCCTGCAAAAGCATCTTCATGCCAGTTCATAACTTGACTACCCTGGTCCCCAAGTTGTGGGCTAGGACTATAGTGCACAGGGTTGTTTAAACAGGAGGCAACAATCCTTTTCTCCTGAGCAGTAGGGCCACGTGCCTTTGCAAGCTTCCTCCACCTGGGCTCTCCTCTGTCTCTGGATCTGGACCCATGCAGACATCAGAAGCACTGCATCAGCCACACACAGAACTAAAGGCACTACAGATCAGAGCTGCATGTGCTCAGTCGTGTCTGACTCTTTGCAACCCATGGACTGTAGCTCGTCAGGCTCCTCTGTCCATGGAATACTGGAGTGGGTTGCCATTCCCTTCTCCAAGGGATCTTCCCGACCCTTGAACCCAGGTCTCCTGCATTTCAGGCAGATTCTTTACCACTGAGCCACAAGGGAAGCCCCAAACAGGCGGACACAACAGAGGCCCTTCTGGAAGTCTGAGCAAGGTGGGTGGGAGAGGCATGAGGCAGATCTTGTTTAAGACCTATCCCCCTTGGCCAAAGATGATCAAAGCCAATGTTTTCAGTTACTGAACTTTGAAGTCTTTTTTCCCTTTAAAACTTCCCATCCTTAAGTAGGTATATTCCTATCTATCTTATGCTTTTTGCTGTGATGGTAAATGGGATTGATTGCTTAATTTCTCCTTCTGATGTTTTGTTGTTAATGTAAGAGATTTCTGTTATTAATTATGTATCCTGCAACTTTACCAGACTCACTGATGAGCTCTAGTCACCTCCTGGTAGCATCTTTAGGACTTTCTATGTGCGTACGTCATCTGCAAACAGTGACAGTTTTACTTCTTCTTTTCCAATTTGGATTACTTTTATTTCTTTTCCTTGTCTGATTGCCATGGCTAGGACTTCCAAAACTATGTTGAATAAAAGTGGAGAGAGTAGACATTCTTGCCTTGTTCCTGATCTTAGGGAAAATGCTTTCAGCTTTTCACCATTGAATATGATATAGGTTTGTTGTATACAGCCTTTATTATGCTGAGGTATGTACATATATACAATGGAATATTATTCCATTAAAAAGAATGAAATAATGCCATGCCATTTGCAGCAACATGAATGGACTTGGAGATTATCATACTAAATGAAGTAAGTCAGACAGAGAAAGGCAAATATATGATGTAGCTTATATGTGGAATCTTAAAAAGAAAATGATACAAATGAGCTTATTTACACACAAAAAACAGATTCACAGACTTAGAGAACAAACTTTTTACCAGAGAAAAGAGTTGAGGGAAGGGATAGATTAGGAGTTTGGGATCGACATGTACACACAGCTATATTTAAAATAAAATGCTGTTCCGTAAAAAAAATAAATAAAGTTTTTCAAACAGTTAAAAAAAAAAAAAAAGCTCCCATCAAGCCTCCTTGTGAAGGAAAAAGGGAAGAAAGGAAGTCTAGTGCTCTGACCTGCAATGGGGACAGTGATCCTTCAGGTACACATATCCAGGACAGCCTGGCCATCAGTCTAGAAGAGTCTGGCACCTGCTGCAGGCTGGAGCAGAGAAGCCAATGTCAGACCATCCTGAAGAGGGGTATGCCTCCTTGCTGGAGCCCTTCTACATCCTGCCCCAGTGCCATCCCTCAGTGCCAGGGGGCTGGATTCAACCAGTCTTATAATGCTGGCAAGTGAGTTCCTGGACCTTCATCTCACTCCGGCCAGAATCCAGCCTGACCAACAAGTTGTTAACTGAAACTTCCACAGCCCACCTCCAGATAGTGAGTCTTAGGTGGGGCCCAGAAATCAGTATTTTAAAGATGCTCCCCAGGTGATTCTGATGCAGGTAATTATGCAAGGCTTTGATAAAACATTTGAAGTGCAATCCATTCCATGAACTGTTTCTTCCTGGAATTGCTTGTCATAATACTAGAATGATAAAAGAACTTGTGGAAGATTATTGAGTCAATGACAGAATTTGCACAAACCTTGTGGCTCAGCAGTAAAGAATCCACCTGCAATGCAGGAGATGCGGGTTCAATCCCTGGGTTGGGAAGATCCCCTGGAGAAGGAAATGGCAATCCACTCCAATATTCTTGCCTGAAAAAATTGCATGGACAGAGGAGCCTGGTGGCCTACAGTCCATGGGGTCGCAAAACAGCTGGACACAATTTAGTGACTAAACAACAACTGGCTCCTTAGCAAAAATCAATCAGAAAGTCAATTAAATAAAAATTCAATTAAATATTGAAACATGATGTGTCACAAGTATGTGTGGATATCAGAAGGAAAAGATAGTCTTTGTTATGTAGGGAAAATATAACTTCTAATATTTATATAGTAGCCATTCTACTTTAAGTGTATTTATAAAGTTTTTACCTTTCAAGTTTTCTTTTTCCCCACGTTATCGATTGGTGATGGGATGAAGGGAACTGTTCCCTTAGATCTGTTTCCTGTATTACTTTTTGCAATTTACACATATTCCGAGTCTTCTGAACCAGTAGGACAGGCCTGCCAGGAGCCTTCAGGGAGAGATCATCCCACAAAAGAAGACAAAACTTCAGTTTTAGCCTTAAAGCAGCAACTCTGACTATAGAGTGGCATCTTTTACTCAAATTTGAACGCTAGTCCAATTCCCAAAATGGACTCATCCTGTCTGACTCCTATGGATGAGGTATCCTGTGGTTGAAATTGGATGGGACTGTTGCTAAGAATTCTGCATCACATTGTTGCCCATGCAATCCTGGAACAGCCCCCACTTGTGGTTGTTTTTTAGTCGCTAAGTCATGTCTGACTCTTTGCGACCCCCTGGACTACATATAACCCGGCAGGCTCCTCTGTCCATAGGATTTTTCAGGCAAGAATACTGGAGTGGGTTGCCATTTCCTTCTTCAGGGGATCTTCCCGACTCAGGGACACAGGGATCGAACCTGCGTCTCCTGCATCAGAGGCAGATTCTTTACCACTCAGCCCCCTGGGAAGTCCTCCCACTGTGTTAAGCATCATTATAAAGCAGAGATTTAGAAGAGTGGGGGTTCAACCCACTGGGGACACCAGGAAACTCAGTGGGGTTTTGGCACTGGAGGACTCCAGTGCCCAGCAGGCATGGCAGGACCCAGGGAAACCAGGGGTGGGGCTCAACGGCAGAGGCCTGGCATGGAAGCCCCCACTTCCCTGCCTATTGGACTTGTTTCTGAGCACAGGTTGAGTCACACTAGGACCCTCCCTCAAAACTGATGTTCTGCAATGGGTTGGGGTTCTATATGTATAGGTGGGAAGAAGAGCCCACCAAGTACAGCTCAGTCACCTCATTTCTTCCCCACAGCAGCCCTGTGAGACAAGTGTTTTCCCATGAAAAGATCAAGTCTTAAGCAAGTGTATCTGTAATAATTGCCAGTTTTATTCCTCTGGCTAAGAGATCCAGAGGTATTTTGAGGTTTACATTTTTTCAATAGTTCTTTCATCAAGATTTTAAGTGCCCCCATTGCCCTTATAAGCTGGTTGCAAATTATTTGATTGACTCTTTAATTAATAAAAAAACTTTAATTCTCTTTGTGTGTGTGATGTGTTCATTAAAAAATACATATAAGCAAAAAAAAACAGCACGCAGAAACAAGCACAGTTAGATTTCTGATATATGCGTGTATGTATACACACGCGCGCACACACACAATTTAGGACTTTCTCCTACATATGTGAGCTGGTACTAAATATGCTGCTTTGTAACCTGTTATGTTTTACTTTACAATATGAAATGAACATATTTTCATGCATATGTGTGAAATTTCCCAATCGAAAAATAGACCTAGAGAATGTGTCAAAATACAAAATGCAGATGCTGAAAACAAGGAAACTACACCTAAAACAAAACTCCACCAGATGATTAAAAGTAAAGCAAAAGTCACAGATACATCAGAAAATGCTAACAGAAAGCTGGGGCAAGATTTTAATATCGGACAAAAAAAGAATTCAAGGCCTAAAGCACACGGGATAAGGACGGCTGCGTGAATGTCTTTGCTTCCAATGCATCATCACAAACTTGTTTCTTACTCTTCTTATCTCTTCCCTAAGCCTTTCCAACTCATCTGCTCCTCTTATCATTTCTTCAGGGTCCAAATGCCTAACAGGAGAGTCCTCTTTATATCCCTGACCAGGCTGAGTCAGCCCTCCTCTAAGGTTTCCTTCTGCTTCCTGGCTTACACCTTCTTCAGAAGGTTGAGGATTTCCTTCTGCCTCCTGTGGTACAGCTTCCAAAGGGCGGTCTTCCTCAGCCTTTGGCATGTTCTGTGGTTTTCTTTCATTTTCTCCACAAGATTTTTGCATGTTGAGTATTTTTCGATTTCCTTTTTGAATAAATTAACCCTGGAAAACAAAGGAACAAAACAACTAGATGCCAGGCAAATGAACCAGCAGCTAGAGCATGGGTTTCCATAGAGACTGGCTTCTTCTCATTTAGGTCTCTTAACTGTCAAAGTTTTCCAACTAGAAAAGGCTAGATCCTCAGGCTCTGAACTCCCCTGGCTCCTCCCCTCTCTCCCCCTCCCCACCCTCCCCCTCCCGCTCCAGCTCCATCTTCTCTCCTCCCGCTCCAGCCCACCATTTCCCAGCAGGCCCTGCTACAGGCCTCTCCTAGCACCGAAACAGGAGCAGGGAGCAGCGAGCAGCGCGGAAGCAATTAACCCCTCCCTCGCCTCCGATCTCCAACACTCCCGCCCTTTTAGGCTTTCCCAAGCCATTCCAACCTTCTACCTCTCACCTGAGACCGGCTGGTCCAGTCTCTGGCCTCCCCTCCCCCTTCCACGTCTCTCCAGTCTCCCCCCTCCCCCGCCCCATTTCCGCTGCAGGCTCTGCACAGGCCTCTGGCGCTTCATCCGGATGGGGAGAGGCTGCAGTGACCCCGGGATGGGCTTCGGTGTCATCCGCACTCACACCCCACCCCCACCCCCAGGAACAGGAGGCAACTGCTCCTTTACACTGACCTGCAGGGATCCAGGGAATTTTCCTCCCTCTTCCCTCAGTCGATTTGGGTCGCTCCCCAAAGACCAAGAGTCCTGCAGACCGACAAGACTGCTTGGTGAGGAGGTCAGTACCTGAATCACGGGTCCCTTGAACGATTCTAGGCCTTGTTCGTCTAAAGTTTCCCCACGTCCTCATCCTCGCGATCCTTATAAGGCAACCCCGCCCTCCCTCCCCGGTGCCCACCGGTTCCCTTCAGGCAGGGAGTGAGCGACTCAAGTTGTTTCTAAATTGTTTCTGTGTCTCTCTTGGGATCCTCAATTAGCTACCCTTCTCCCTCTCCACCCCAAACTGCCCAAAATTTCCTGCACAAAAATGGAAGTTTAGCGGAACCGTGGTGTTAGGAAAGTAGTACCGGCTACGCTTGATTTCTGTTATCTGACCCCTAGACCCCAGGGTCCCGAAGGCAGCGCCCAGCTTTATACTGACCTGAAAGGATCCGGGGCACTTTTCTCCTTCTCCAGCTATAGGGAGCTGCTCCTGGGAAACAGGCCCTGGACTATAAGGACTTCTGCACACGTCGACTCCTGGTCACGTGAGGGTCGCGTCATCAATGAGCTCGAGTCCTCGGTTACTCCTCCCATTTAACACTGCAGCCCGCCCCCTGCGTTCCCTCCATTTGATACTGTCAATCTTTTTTTTCATATTTGCCAATCAGAGACAATAAAACTGGTATCTTCTTCCTGCAGTTTCTATTCGTCTTTCTCGGGTTACCAGGGAGAATCAGCCTCTCGGGGTGGATAGACAATTTCTCCTTCTTTGGGGAATCATCTCTTTCTCCTGCTTCCAATTTCACCTCCTCTCCTCCCTCCCAAGATCCTACAGTCCACCATTTCCCTTGAAGTCCTGTCTAGCATTAAAATGGGGCAAGAGGGCGGCTAGAAAAGAATCTGGGAGTGAGAGTGTGGGATTTTTTTTTTTTACTAGTTCTCTTAAATAGTTTTCTGCTTTAATGTTTTAAACAATAAGCTTGCCCTTTAAAAATGATGTTTAAAAAAGAAATGCCACATAAGCAATATTTGACACAATATGGAAGACAAATTAGTTACATCAATTTTTAAGACTTTGGAAAAGTTTTCTGATAGCTGCAAATGAAATGACAGTTTTCACAACATATTGATGTGTTAGAAAATGTTTTTTTAAATCTTATTAAAACAGCTCCTTTTAAAACTGACGCCAAATTAATCGGTGGGAAGAGGCCCAGTTTTCTCTTGTTAGCAGTTTTATGTAAGTAATCCACTAGTTTTTCTCTTTCAGGTTAAACTCATGCTGTAAAGTGTTAGATGTATGACCGTTTGTGAGGACTGCTGCATGGCTTCTGGTTGAGTTTTAAGTGGAGGCTTCAGGCTTCCTCTTCTTACGGCCTCTGTAGGATCCAGTGTCTTGCTAATCAGATGAATCTATAGAAAAGCCTCCTTTCCATGGAGTCTACTTTAATTTGAAACTCAAAAAAAATGTGTTGGAAAATAACTCTCACACACTCTTGGAATACAGAAAGGAGAGAGTTCCTGATGAGTTCTGACAGTTTGGTGTGAGGCTTTTTAGCAGTGGAATTTTCATTCATGCAGGCCACTCTTGAGGTAATCTGGTATCAGTTTGTTCCATGAAAAACATACGTAATTGTTATAATCGGAAAGCAGAGAGAACATTATTGCTGTAAAAATATTTGTTATAATCGGAAAGCAGAGAGAACATTATTGCTGTAAAAATATTGGTTAAAAGAGGAAACTGATATTCCTGTAACCCAGCATCCACTGGTACTTGGAGCTATGTTGGTACCAGGAGTGGGGTGCCATTGCCTTCTCCACACACCTCCTTATCCCTTCTCAATTTACTTTGCACATTTCTGTCAAATTAAACTTCACTCTTCCTTATTTTCAACTTGTCATTCTCCTGCTCAGAGGCTCTGGATGGCAACCCATCTGTGAAGTATATCCTGCTTTTCTCACCCTGACATTCAATGTTGGTAAGAATTGAGCCACACTTGTCATCTACTTTTCTGCCCCATCCAAAAGGAACTCTCATTCACTGTGCCCAAGTGTGCTCTCTTCTCTCTCTTTGTCCTTGCATCCCATTTTCGTCCTCCTGATTGCACTCCTCTTGCTCCTAGATCCTGGTCCTGCTCATTCTTAGGGACCTAGCTCCATCACCCAGCCTCTAAAAAGCCTCCCCAGCTGGAAGTGAGCTCTCCCTCCCCTGTCAATGCTGCACATAGGGTCTGCACCCCTCATATTGCGCTCAGCAAAGGTTGCCTTGTACCTTTCCCCTTTCCTGTGTATTGGTGTGTATGTTGGTGGGGTTTTCTAACCAGGCAGATATTCAGATGTGGGTTGCTAATGGGGAGTGGGGGCAGGCTCCAGCTCTCAAGCTGCTTGAGTGGCTATTGGGACTTTAAACAGTGCATCTCTCAGAAATTTCAGAGATTCAGAACGAGCTGTATGCCAATTGGCTCACAGACGAATCTTCCCTGCTTGCACAAAACTGGAGCAGAAATTTCATTGTTTCCTCCTCTGTTGATTGTGCTTATGGGTAGTCAGAACAACACTAACACCATTTTTATGGAGCTACTGACAGAGGATATTGCCCTGTTTTCCTAAATAGTCATAAGAGAGAGATCAGTCAGCTCACTGGTGCACACCTGACCAAGAGCCAGATAGTACATGCCTTCACCTTCATCTTTGTCCCTGAGCAATTTCAGTACATCAATAGAGCACTCAGCTACTTTTATTTTTTAATTAATTTATTTTAATTGGAAGGTAATTACAATTTTGTGGTGGTTTTTGCCATACATTGACATGAATCAGCCACAGGTGTACATGTGTCCTGCCTGCCCCCGTAAGTCCTGAATCCCCCTCCCACCTCCCTCCCCATCCCATCCCTCTGGGTTGTCCCAGTGCACCAGGTTTGAGTGCCCTGAGTCCAAAAATCTATTCTTTACATCTGTGTCTCTTTTGCTGTCTTGCATATAGGGTCGTCGTTACCATCTTCCTAAATTCCATCAGTTCAGTTCAGTCACTCAGTTGTGTCCGACTATTTGCGACCCCGTGAATCGCAACATGCCAGGCCTCCCTGTCCATCACCAACTCCTGGAGTTCACACAAACTCACGTCCATTGAGTCGGTGATGCCATCCAGCCATCTCATCCTCTGTCGTCCCCTTCTCCTCCTGCCCACAATCCCTCCCAGCATCAGAGTCTTTTCCAATGAGTCAACTCTTCACATGAGGTGGCCAAAGTACTGGAGTTTCAGCTTTAGCATCATTTCTTCCAAAGAAATCCCAGGGCTGATCTCCTTCAGAATGGACTGGTTGGATCTCCTTGCAGTCCAAGGGACTCTCAAGAGTCTTCTCCAACACCACAGTTCAAAAGCATCAACTCTTCGGTGCTCAGCTTTCTTCACAGTCCAACTCTCACATCCATACATGACTACTGGTAAAACCATAGCCTTGACTAGACGGACCTACGGCAAAGTAATGTCTCTGCTTTTGAATATGCTCTCTAGGTTGGTCATAACTTTCCTTCCAAGGAGTAAGCGTCTTTTAATTTCATGGCTGCAATCACCATCTGCAGTGATTTTGCAGCCCCCAAAAATAAAGTCTGACACTGTTTCCACTGTTTCCCCATCTATTTCCCATGAAGTGATGGGGCCAGATGCCATGATCTTTGTTTTCTGAATGTTGAGCTTTAAGCCAACTTTTTCACTCTCCACTTTCACTTTCATCAAGAGGCTTTTGAGTTCCTCTTCACTTTCTGCCATAAGGGTGGTGTCATCTGCATATCTGAGGTTACTGATATTTCTCCCGGCAATCTTGTTTCCAGCTTGTGCTTCTTCCAGCCCAGCGTTTCTTATGATGTACTCTGCGAATAAGTTAAATAAGCAGGGTGATAATATATAGCCTTGACGTACTCCTTTTCCTATTTGGAACCAGTCTGTTGTTACATGCCCAGTTCTAACTGTTGCTTCCTGACCTATAGATGCATTAATATACTGTATTGGTGTTTTTCTTTCTGACTTACTTCACTCTGTATAATAGGCTCCAGATTCATCCACTTCATTAGAACTGACTCAAATGTGTTCTTTTTTATAGCTGAGTAATATTCCATTGTGTATATTACCACAACTTTCTTACCCATTCGTCTGCCAATGGACATCCAGTTTGCTTCCATTTCCTACCTATTGTAAACAGTGCTGTGATAAACATGTGGTACATGTGTCTCTTTCAATTCTGGTTTCCTTGGTGTGTATGCCCAGCACTGGGATTGCTGGGTCGTATGACAGTTCTATTTCCAGTTTTTTAAGGAATCTTCACACTGTTCTCCATAGTGGCTGTACTAGTTTGCAGTCCCACCAACAGTGTAAGAGCATTCCCTGTTCTCTGTACCCTCTCCAGCATTTATTGTTTGTAGGCTTTTTGATAGCAGCCATTCTGACCAGTGTGAGATGGTACCTTATTGTGGTTTTGATTTTAATTTCTCTGATAATGAGTGATGTTGAGCATCTTTTCATGTGTTTGTTAGCCATCTGTATGTCTTCTTTGGAGAAATGTCTGTTTAGTTCTTTAGTCCATTTTTTGATTGGGTCATTTATTTTTCTGGAATTGAGCTGCATGAGCTGCTTGTATATTTTGGAGATAATTCTTTGTCAGTTGCTTCGTTTGCTATTATTTTCTCCCATTGTGAAGGCTGCCTTTTCACCTTGTTTATAGTCTCCTTCATTATGCAAAAGTTTTAAAGTTTAATTAGGTCCCACTGGTTTGTTTTTGCTTTTATTTCTGTTATTCTGGGAGGTGGGTCATAGAGGATCTTGCTGTGATTTATGTCAGAGAGTGTTCTGCCTATGTTTTCCTCTAGAAGTTTTATAGTTTCTGGTCTTACATTTAGATCTTTAATCCATTTTGAGTTTGTGTGTGTATGGTGTTAGAAAGTGTTCTAGTTGCATTCTTTTACAGGTGGTTGACCAGTTTTCCCAGCACCACTTGTTAAAGAGATTGTCTTTAATCCATTGTATATTTTTGCCTCAGCTACTTTTAAATTAAGTTAATCACAGTAGCTTTTAAATGTAAGATTTTTGGAAACCAGAGCATTATAGTCAATTAAGAACTATTTTTAAAAAGGAAAGAAAAGGCAGTACATATTGATTTAAATAATGAAGACGTGAGTTCTGGAGAGTAGACACCCTGCCCCTCTGACCCAATCAATATTCTGTTTTTGTGCACCAGGAGAGCCCTAGGGATAGCTCCAAAGTCCACAGCCTTTCAAGTGGTGTGAGGGGAGGAGAAAGGAGCTCTTATATAAGCCTATGACATCTAGAATATTGTTTTCTATGTTCCCTTTAGAAGTTATTTGCTGAAGCTCTGAATTCAACAACTCCTGCATATTTCTTATTGTTATTTCAAAGTTTATCCCATAGAAGAGCTTGAGATGGCTGTTTCTCTCCCTCGTTTCTCTAGTATGCTGTCTATGGCTTGAAAACATCCCTCCCGACATGGCTAAATCTGCTGCAGATCCAAAGGTTTGGCTACAGAGCATGGACTGAAAGCAGCTGCCGTCTGAGATGATAAACCCCTCTGGAGTGCAAGTAGACCCAACACATTTCATCACTTTGCTCAACTGAGCATGAATCCACTCATGTTCTGATGTGAGTGGTGCACACAGTGCCCAAGCAGATTTCTACTTAGATTGTATGTCTCTGCTTCAGAAAGTAAACTCAAAACAACAACAACAACAACAAAAAACCCAGAAAGTAAAGTCATCTACCATCCCTCCTGTCACTGTGTTCCTTCACTTTTGGGAATTTGGCATGCATAAGTTTCACAAGGTCCAAAAACTCTTCAAAATAGACATTTGCTACATCCAAGCAAATGAACATGATTTGAAGTACAACTTTTCATCTCTTCCAGATAATTCTGCCGACTTTCCTGAACTCTCACCTAAATGCTGCACACATTGTAGATTTTTGTAGCCAAGAGTTTCTAGTTGTCAAGGGCATAATGTTTATGAATTACTGTGAACCTGAAATGCTGTGTCATAACCACTGCCATTTCATATGTCCCCATGGTACCTGTGTTGACCACAGTCATAGGAATCCTTGAGTTGGTCTGCTTAGACTTTCTTACTACGTGACAGAATGCTCAAGACTCACCTCAGCTAGATTCTTGAGATTGCTTTGCTTAAGCCTTGAGGTTCACATCTGTGTGGAGCATGTTGCTGGGTTGCAGGGAGGCACATTTTAGCTGTACTACAGCTTAGACCAGGCAACTTTTTCCTGTGGCAAAAAACCAGAGTTGTTGGGGAGACAGTGCTATTGCTGCTCTCTGGGTGCTGTTAAAAATTAAGTTTATAGTGGAAAGAAAGTCTTTTTTGCTGACCTCTTGATTCTGCCTTAGTTGCCTGTGCTACCTTATCTCTGAGGCATTCTATTTACCTATCCTAACGCTTTCCCCCTGTTTTTTTGACTTTCTACTTTGAATCCCTTATTTATCTGTAAGTCCATTAGAACAAAAAACCTTATCTGGTTCAACTTTGTAACCACTCCAGTGATGAAAGTTCAAGGTGACAGAAACGATTTAAATTTTCACTCAGAAGAGAATGGTTAAATAAATTATCCATACTGTGGAAGTTGTGCAGAAATTAAAAGTAATGAAATAATGCACATGCAGTGACAGCAAATTATATTGAAGTCGTATTTTTGAATGAATAAAGTGGCAGAACAGTATTTAGAGAGTACTATTCCACACACAAACACATAATGCATATATATATATATATATATATATGCATGCAATGAATTTATTAAGTAGTTCTAATTTTCTGGTATAATCATGGAATAATTTTATTTTTTCCAGTAATTGCTGTCAGCTGTGGTCTGTCAAATCTTCCCTTTCTCACTGAATAATGAATTTGTTCAATTATGTTTCAGTTTGTTTTCTCAACTATTCAATCACTTTCATTCATTAAGAGAGTTTTGTTTTGGGTTCTTGAAACTCAGTCTAGTTTATTTTTTAAACTTTTTGTGTTGAAATAATTTTAGTTCTAAAGAAGTGTTTGAAAGATAGTACAAAGCATTTCTGTAAACACTTCATCCTGCTTTGCCTAATAATTGTGGTATATTTATAAAAAAAACAAATGAACATTTGTGCATTACAATTAACTAAATCACAGAATTATTCCGATTTCTCCAGGTTTTTCACTACTATCCTTTTCTTGTCCCAGGATTCAATCCAGCACACAGTGTTGCATTTGGTTAATATGTCTCTTTATTCTATGACAATTTCTCAGTCTTTCCTTATTTTTCATAACCTTGACACTTCTAAAGAGTGAGGTATTTTGTAAAATGGTCCTCAATTTGGATTTGTCTTATGTTTTCTTATAATTACAGTGGCTGTTATTAATTTGGGGAAAGTGTCCTTTTTTATCACAATGTCAGGGTTACATGACATCAGCATGACTGATCACTGGTGAGGTTAACTGTGATCATTTGATTAAGATGACTGCTGCGTTTCTCCACTTGTAAAATTACTGTTTTTCTCTTTTCATATTCTGTTTGTTTAGAAGCAAGTTACTAAGTCTAGCCCATATTAGAGAGGAAGGGAATTAAACTCTACTTCCTGGAGGGAGGAACATCAAAGAATTTGTGGATATGTCTGAAAACAACCACAGTAATTGATAAATATATGGGGTTAGATAACTTGAGACTGTGCAAACATTCTGTGGATTTGAAAAAAATATTACTGTGATGTTCTGAGGGTAGCTCTTCATATCCCTCATTTCCTTCTACATTTAATATTTGAAATTATTATGTAAGAAATATACTCTCCCATTTATTTAGTCATACAATTATTTGTTCCTATCAGTGTGACACATGGATTTTTAAGTCTTCAGGGTTATGACACAATACAATCATTTGGGGTTTTTTTGCCCAAATTTTCTAGCCTTGGCAATTGGGAGCTCTTTCAGGTTGGCATACCTTTATCCTTTTTCTGCTTCCTTGCTTTCTGGTACTATGGAATCTTCCAGATTCATCTGGTTTTATCCTTTTCCCAGCCCAATAATCAGCCATTTCTCTGAGAAGTCTTGGTTAATTTTATTGGATAATCATATTTAGTAATTAAGATCTGAGTGCAGGGTATTCTGGTTGCTACTTGGGTGTCATTGCTTCTCAAATTTGTCAGCTGATAGATCAAGGAGATGCATATCAAACTGTATATATACAATCTCTACATTTATTTACCATGTATATCTATAGCTATTTGTATCTCTATAGATACAAATGACATAAAGACACACACAAGTTCATACTAATACATGTGACTGTAATCCAGTACTACACATATCCATTTAGCTTTCTCTCCTCTTATTTTTTATTTTTAATTTCTATCTCTGACAGTGAGAAACCTGGTTCTCCTTTATGCATAATTTATTTAATTATTTAATTAACTCTGCTGCTGCTGCTAAGTCACTTCAGTCGTGTCCGACTCTGTGCAACCCCAGAGACGGCAGCCCACCAGGCTCCCCCGTCCCTGGGACTCTCCAGGCAAGAACACTGGAGTGTTTTTTTTTCCTTCTCCAATGCATGAAAGTGAAAAGTGAAAGTGAAGTCGCTTAGTCGTGTCCGACTCTTAGCGACCCCATGGACTGCAGCCTACCAGGCTCCTCTGTCCATGGGAGTTTCCAGGCAAGAGTACTAGAGTGGGGTGCCATTGCCTTCTCCGTAATTAACTCTAGTATATAGTTAAATTAGTTTCACAATTTCTATCATGTACCCTTGTGAGAAACAAATTTCCCCACCAGAACATAGCATTTCTGTATAGTTCTTTTTGTCAGCCATAGAATTTTTGTTGGAGGCCTGGTTACACACTGGATATTAAGAGAAACAACAATCTGATAAAATAGACAGGATATAAGTAATTCAACTAGTAACATTGACAAGGACATAGTACAGCACGGAGACACAAAGCAGAAAAAATTTGGAAAGAAAGAGCAAATTAAAACAAAGATTAGTGTAACTAGCTGTAATTCAGTTGTTATAAGTGACCAAAGGAACCATAACTGATTTAATGAGCCGTCCACAGTACCAGCCCTGTGCACTTAGACATGCATGGCTTAATCTTTGAGACAAGCATATGCTACTGGCAGGATTAACCAGGTAGACAGAAAAAGATAAATGTTTCAATTCTGTTTACAATGCTAATAATTTACCAAATTACTATAAGTCATAATTTGTGTAAGGGGAAGGTTTTCCTTACCCTTGAAAAGACACAGAATTAAGTCAGTAATTTTTCAGACAGAAACCATAAATATTATAAGCATATTCACCAGTTCACACAGTCCTATGTGTCCAATCCCTTCTGTTGACAGGTTATAAAGCCATTAGTTTTCCCACTCTTCAGTTTCTTAGTTCAGGATTATGGTCTGAATATCAGAGACTTGTATTTATCCCAAAAGTCCTTTTTATAAATCTTGCCGAGGAAGTGTTTTTTGCAATGGCATCATAGTGAAGCCGTAACTCTATAATGACAAAAGACTTAAGAAGGCACATTTAAATCTGATTATAATGCAATTGACAAAGTAACTTGGTTACTGCTGGGACATATAACACTTTCAGATAATAGCTAGAAGTATGATTGATAATTTTACCAGGATGTATCAGAATTTTAGGAACTCCATATAATCTCTAGAATACCTGTAGCATTTACCATACAATATAACATAAGAAGACTTATTACTCATTTGACAACACTTCACATGTAATCTAACATACCAAGTGAACTTAACTAATTTAGTATCTCTCTCTGGGGTGTTTCAGGGGGCCCTTTGAAGCATCCCAAAGTTAGCTAAAGGTCAAAGGAACTTCCTTATAATTTGACTTGGGAACTTTTATCAAAAAATACCAAAAAGCTTTTAAACACAACAGGATCATAGGTCACTGTGAAACAATACTTATTTAACTAAAGTCACAAAATGATTAAAAGAAAAAAATATGGGTCACCTGAGGGCACAGAAGCTCATATAATCTGTTATCAAAAAGGAGCACTTCTAACAGATCAAATTCTAGTCTTGTGTTAACTTACTTATCAAAATCCATTTACTTAGTTAACTTCAATCTAAATTTTATTAATCCTGACCATGCATAAAACTTTCTCAGTAAAATGTAGTTCTATTCCTTATACCTTCCTAACCAAAAACACATACTGAAATATTATTTTCAGTAGCCCTAATTATATATTTAATTTAGAATCCCTGACTCTTGAAAACCTTAGTTTCTAGTGAAAACCAAGAGGCAAGTAATAGTTACTAAAATCCAGAGACACTATTTTAGATGATTTTTAAAACATAATTATTCTTATAGAGTTTACCAGAAGCTCTTATTTTGTTTATATTTACTTTAAAGTTTCAACATATCAAGTTATTTTTCTTGCTGACAAATTTGCAACAGATAGAACAAGATTTCATTTAATTTGTATTAAATCTAAATGCAGTTAAAGTATTATACTTAATGTTGATGACTTTGAAGACAGATCTATATTAATTGGATCAATAAATTTAAATGTTAATGCCAGGTATTAATTTAATATTGAACATTTCCCAGTTCAAGTGAAACTGAAACTCATTTAGCTTAATTTTTCTTTTACTTAGAATTGTTTGGTTTGTAAGCATTTACGTTTCTTTAAGCCAGCTGAACAGAGCTCATCCACAAATCAACCTTAACAATGTTATCCAAAGACAGAGACACATGCAAACACAGAAGCAAACAGAGAGACTTCATAGTTCTCATTTCACAATTTCAGCCCTGAGTCAGGTACAGAAATGTAAAACCCATCAGTTTACAAAAGTGGTTGGATTAAAGTTAGGTTTCTGGAAGATGGAACAAATCAAGCTCACTTGTCTGGATGGCCAAATATTTACAGAAACACAGTTGGAATTTCTATTTACCCTTAACAAATTAATTTCTAAATTACTTTACCATCTTTTCAAATTTTGCATTTTAAAAGTATGGCAAAGATGAGGGTTCCTGAGAAGATCAGATAGGACATTTGCATCTCCATGATATAGGGAAGTTTCTCCTAGAATAACTTTGTTTCCTCTATGTTTAATACTTACAAGCCTCTTCAAATAAATAGGGAAGGTTTTGGGAGTGATGTCTATTAGAAAGTCAATCAACTTGTTCCCCACTCTCGGTTACCCAGGACGCCTGTGGGGAAATTAGAATTGGACACCTCAAGTCCATCCAAGGCCTTAGATGGTAATGCTAAGCCAGGGCCCTGTGCTCTGGGGGTGAACATAGAAACTTCTATTTGATTTTCATGGGTAGGGGAAATAGGAGGTGGTGAAAGGAGTGAATATGTTGGTGGTATGGTGAGGGGCAGTTGGAAAAACTGCCAGTGCAGCCTTTTCAGCCAGTGGGAAAACTGGATAGGTTAGAGGGGGTTTTAAGTTTTGAAATAATATGTCTCCACTCTCATTTCCTCTCTCTTCTCCTTGTAGAACAGGTTCTCCCTTGGGTTTCCCTTCAGACTGCTATACCATAAGGGGGCAACCCTCTGATTTCTTCTCCTCCTGATGAAATAGCATAAAAATATCTACCTGTAGAATCTCCTCTCTTTTGCAAAACAATTCTAACTGCAAGATCATATAATACTTGGGTGACCCATTCAGGGACCATCACTCTTTGGATCTTAACATATCTCATACATGTCCCATATATTTGGGATAGGTGAAATATTTCCCATTTTTATAAGTTTAATAATACCAAAACACAAAAAAATACAAATTCTAATACAAAAGTCTCAAACAAATTCTAGCATCAATGCACACAAAACTAAAACAAAACCAATGAACTAGTTCCCAACTAACTGGTTCTAAATCAGATAGAGTCCAACAATAATTTCCCTCTTCAACAAGGTACCCCAATCAAACTGACTTGTCCCATAAAGGAAAAGCCCAAATTGAGGGGGGAATATGTTCCCAGTGTGCACACTGGAGGAACTTATTCTACAAAATCAAGTTGGTCAGCTCTCAGAAGTTTGTCAGTTCCTTGCTTCAACTGCCCAGTGCTGGGGCAGCCAGTGCCACTTCAGGGAATTTTGAAGGGAAGATCCTCAGGACAAATGGTCCCAGCAGCTGCTAGGGTCTTGCCCCAATATTCCCTGATCAGGGCTAGCTAGCCTCAAGCAGCAAAGCTCCCAGCTGGCTCAGCCGCCCTTGTTCCCAAGTCCAGGCTCGCTCTGCTCACCACCTCATGACAGACCAATAATTTGGGAGACAAGGTGTTTAGGCAAGGAATAATGACTTTATTTGGAAAGCAAGCAGACCAAGGTAGATGATACACATCAAGGTAGGTGATTTGTCTGCTAGTAGCTAGCAAACTTTGAGAAACACTATATATCCAATGTTAGAATTATTTAGCAAAGGATTATGGTATAACCCCTCTCTTGCTGTGTTCCTTTTGGATTGGCAAGTTTTAGTTGCTGAAGAATGAAATTACATGCTCAAGGCGTTGTATTCAGTCAGGGACAGAACTGGGTCAAGAATTGAGGCGTTCTGACTCAGTAATTAGTGTATTGATTTTTAAAGCTTTTATTATGTGTTATAGGTACCCAAATGAGTAAGATAAAATCTTTATTTTGAAAAGGGAAAGTCTAGTAGGCTAATTATAATGCCTGAAAAATGCATTAATTAAGATTTTGCAGGGATTTCCCTGGTGGTCCAGCAGTAAAGAGTCTGCTTGCCAATGAAGGGGACATGGATTCAATCCCTGGTCTGGGAAGATCCCAGATACCACAGAGCAACTAAGCCTGTGAGCCACAACTACTGAGCTTGTGCACCTAGAGCCTGTGCCCTGCAACAAGAGAAGCCACCATAATGAGAAGCTCATGCACCACACTAGAGAGAAGCCCCCACTCTCCGCAACTAGAAAAAGTCTGTGTGCAGTAACAAAGACCCGTATAGTAAAAAATAAATAGATATAAAAGAAAGATTTTGCAAAGCATTTTTCCACATTTCATGTCAGCATTTATAAAACTATAATGTGAGAAGTCGGAGAAGGCAATGGCACTCTACTCCAGTACTCTTGCCTGGAAAATCCCATGGACAGAGGAGCCCGGTGGGCTGCAGTCCATGGGATCGCTAAGAGTCGGACACGACTGAGCGACTTCACTTTCACTTTTCCCTTTCATGCATTGGAGAAGGAAATGGCAACCCACTCCAGTGTTCTTGCTTGGAAAATCCCAGGAACAGGGGAGCCTGGTGGGCTGCCATCTATGGGGTCGCACAGAGTCGGACATGACTGAAGCGACTTAGCAGCAGCAGCAGCAATGTGAGAAGTCACGTCCAACTCTGTATGACCCCGAGGACTATGCAGGCCGTGGAATTCCCCAGGCTATCATTAATACTGGAGTGGGTAGCCATTCCTTTCTCCAGGGGATATTCCCAAACCAGGGATCAAACCCAGGTCTCCTGTATTGTAAGAGGATTCTTTACCGACTGAGCCACCAGGGAAGCCCAAGAATACTGGAGTGGGTAGCCTATCTCTTCTCCAGTGGATCTTCCTGACACAGGAATCAAACCAGGGTCTCCTGCACTGCAGGCAGATTCTTTACCAGCTAAGTGAGAATTTGAAGATGTTCAAGCTGGATTTAGAAATTGCAGAAGAACCAGACATCAAATTGCCAATATCTGTTGGATCATAGAAAAAGCAAGAGAATTCCAGAAAAACATCTACTTCTGCTTCATTGACTATGCTAAAGCCTTTGACTGTGTGGATCACAACAAACTGTGGAAAATTGTTCAAGAGATGGGAATACCAGAACACCTGACCTGCCTCTTGAGAAACCTGTATGCAAGTCAAGAAGCAACAGTTAGAACTGGACATGGAACAATGAACTGGTTCCAAATTGAGGAAGGAGTAAGTCAAGACTGTATATTGTCACCCTGCTTATTTAACTTATATGCAGAGTACATCATGAGAAATGCCAAGCTGGATGAAGCACAAGCTGGATTCAAGATTGCTGGGAGAAATATCCATAACTTCAGATATGCAGATGGCACCACCCTTATGGCAGAAAGTAAAGAGGAACTAAAGAGCCTCTTGATGAAAGTGAAAGAGGAGAGTGAAAAAGCTGGCTTAAAACTCAACATCAAAAAAACCAAAGATCATGGCATCTGGTCCCATCACTTCATGGCAAATAGATGGGGAAACAATGGAAAGCATGACAGACTTTATTTTCTTTGGCTCCAAAATCACTGCAGATGGTGATTGCAGCCATGAAATTAAAAGGCACTTGGTCCTTGAAAGAAAAGCTATGACCAACCTAGACAGCATATTAAAAAGCAGAGACATTACTTTGCCAGCAAAGATCCTTAAAGTCAAAGCTATGGTTTTTCCAGTAGTCATGTATGGATATGAGAGCTGGACCATAAAGAAGGCTGAGTGCTGAAAAATTGATGCTTCTTCAATTTTGAACTATGTTGTTGGAGAAGACTCTTGAGAGTCCCTTGGACTGCAGGGACATCAAACCAGTCAATCCTAAAGCAAATCAGTCCTAAATATTCATTGGAAGGACTGATGCTGAAGCTGAAGCTCTGATATTTTGGCTACCTGAGGCGAAGAACTGACTCATGACCCTGATGCTAGGAAAGACTGAAGGCATTAGGAGAAGGGGACAACAGAGGATGAAATGGTTGGATGGCATCACCGACTCAATAGATAGGAGTTTGAGCAAGCTCTGGGAGTTGGTGCTGGACAGGGAAGCCTGGTGTGCTTCAGTCCATGGGGTTGCGAAGTCGGACATGACTGAGTGAATGAACTGAACTGAATGTGAGAAGACGGACTTTCTCCTTAGTTCAGTAGGGAACATGAGTGCGTGTACATGCTTAGTTGCTTCAGTTGTGTCTGACTCTTTGCAACCCTATGGACTTTAGCCCACCAGGCTCCTTTGTCCATGTGAATTCTCTAGGCGAGAATACTGTAGTGGGTTGTCATGCCCTTGTCCAGGGGATCTTCCCAACCCAGGGATCAAACCCATGTATCATATGTCTTCTGCACTGGCAGGTGGATTATTTACCAGGGGAAGGCAATGGCATCCCACTCCAGTACTCTTGCCTGGAAAATCCCATGGATGGAGGAGCCTGATAGACTGCAGTCCATGGGGTCGCTAAGAGTTGGACACGACTGAGCGACTTCCCTTTCACTTTTCACTTTCATGCATTGGAGAAGGAAATGGCAACCCACTCCAGTGTTCTTGCCTGGAGAATCCCAGGGATGGGGGAGCGTGGTGGGCTGCCGTCTCTGGGGTCACACAGAGTCGGACACGACTGAAATGACTTAGCAGCAGCAGCAGCACCATCTAGGAAGCCAGTAGGGAACATAGTGGGGTATAACTCACTAGGGACTCTAGAGAAATCAAAGAAGCTGTGTTACCTTGAAGAGTTCACTGCACCAGCAGCAGTGGGGCACTTAAGAGAATACAGGACCCATGAGAAGAGGTAGAGTGTGCTTCAGGCACAGCATTACCCAGGGCAGAGTGGCACCCACCTCTCAGCTGTCTGAATTTATTTATGGACACACTTGAGACTTCACCCAGCCCTCTCTCAAACATCTGATGGAGTTCTGGTCTTGATAGTGCAGGGGAGAGCATAGGAGCCAGCCCAACACAGCTTACACAGTCAGTGTATCATCTGATCTTTTCCATAGCCCTGGAAGGCAAGTTTTATCCCCAAATCACAGATCACAGGACTGTTTTCTACAGCAGTGAATCTGTAATAACTGCCAAGTTGATTCTTCCAGCTTCAAGTCCCAGAGATATTGTGTTTCACACATCATTTCACATTCTGACAACAGGTATTTTAAGTGTATCCCCTACTTTCATAAACTCACTAAGCAGTTATTTTGATTGCTTTGTATGTACTTTACTATTTTTAAAATCTTTTATTAATTATTTTATGACAAAAAGTAATCTGTGTTCTTTAGTGGGGAAAGTACAGATGAAAAGATAATCTCCTCTACTGCCATAACCCAGAGAATCTGCAGTCTGTGGGGGAATCCTCTGTCTTCCTGTCCGTTTTTCTTTTTGCCTTCCGGGGCACATAATCTTCAGCAGGGCGCTTTTCGGCAGCGTGAGACTGGCTCTCTGGCTTTGCCTGGGATTCCGGCTTGCCCTCCCTGAGTGGATTTCCCTCAGCTTCGGACTTGCCCTGCTTTTCTTGCTTCCCCTCACCTGCTGGTTGTCTCTCATTGTCTGGTTTCCTCTCATTCTGGACCTCTGGTTCCTGTTCTGACCTCTTCTCCACTTCTGGCTTTTCTTTCTCATTTGACTCTCCTTCATTTTCAGGCTGTACTTCATCTTCTGGCTTTCCTTCATTGTCTAAGTTTCCTTCATTTTCTGGCTTTCCTTCATTTTCTATGTAGACCTTCTCCATGTTGAGATTTGCCATCCTTTTCCTGTTAGGAGACAAAATGGAGACAAAGTAGACAGGATTTAGGTGGTGAAATACAGGTCCTGATAAATAGTTGCCTCTATGATTTAGGATCTTTATCAGCCTATCCCAACTTTCAGGTGCACTCCCGCCCATATATTTTCTCCTTTCTTTCCCTGTGTCTGCAAGGTTGGCACACATGTTTATATGAGCCCGCCTTGCAGACACTTCTGTAAGTACTTCTCCCTACATTTAAGTGGGCTATGCTGACAAGTCCATAAGAGCAGATGTGTCCCTAAACTTTGCTCTGGTCTTGACTATGCCCATAACAGTTTTAACCTGGTGGTCCCAACTTAGACTGACCTGCAAGAATTCTGTCCAGTTTCTTTTTCCTCTTGTCTACAGTTGTAAGACTTCTAGAACTGCAGATACAACTGAACAGTGGCCAGTTCTCAGATTTCAGAGATACTATGATATCTTCAAGGGCTTCATAGATATCATGTCTACCAACTCTCACTTCCTTGTTCTCCCCTCTGTCCTCACCAACGATAAAACACCATGCTCCCTTAGGGTCCTGACAAAGGCCATGTATTCTGAAACTGGAATAGGGAGTCTTGGAGGAGGGGTGGCAGATAGTGGCCTCCCCAACTTCTCTCAAGCTTTAGTGACTCCTGCTTCCAGGGCTTCTGGGGCAGTTGCCCTCTCCCACTGACCTGCACTGATACTTCAGGTCTTTCCTTTCCTTGTCTGGGTTGGTGCCTACAGCCACAGACCTGAAGATCTATAGAGAGACAGGAGACAGATGATGAATGAGGGATTGAGAAGTGAATGACTGGCAAGGGGATACTGATTCTTTTCCCTTGCATGCATGCTCAGTTGCTTCAGTCATGTCCGACTCTTTGTGACCCTATGGACTGTAGCCCACCAGGCTCTTCTGTCCATGGGATTTCTCAGACAAGAGTACTGGAGTGGGTTATCATGTCCTCCTCCAGGGGATCTTCCCAACCAAGCATTGCAGGTAGATTCTTTACCACTGAGCCACTGGGGAAACTGATTCTTTTCCCACTGCTTGTCAAAACTTTCCCAGCTCCTGCCATCCCCTTGCCCTTGCCCCTGCTTCACTGTTCCCCTTCTACAGTCCCTCCCTAACAGCCTCCGTTTTTCTTTTTGCCATGAGAAATGGCAGAGAAAGATTTTTTCCAAAGTATTTCTGTTTCCCAATCTTCCTTCCAAATTTCTGTCTCACTTTTTCTTGTGAGGTTCAGGGCATTAATGTTCAGAAGACAGAGCGAGCTGTGCTCAGGTCTTTGCCCTCCAAACCCCCACCCCTGGACACCCAGATAGAATGAACCCATCACTCATTCTGAAAAATGGTGATGGTAGAGTCATGGAGCTGGGAAGAAATGTCCAGAACATTCCTGCCATGCCTTCCCTCTCCACATACACAGAAAGACCACATTTTTCTGCAATGCAAGAGATAAATTATTTCCAAACTCAGTTAAAATTTTGGTCCATGTTACCTCCTCTTGACCCTTCCTAGTTCAGAAGCCTCTCCTGCCCTATAGGGAGCTGCTTTCCAGACTGAACCTCTGTCCCCTTCCTCTTTAGCACCTCTCCCCCTCCCCTCACCCTTATTCCCCTCTCCCTCCTTTCCAAAATGGATCAAATATGAAGAAGAACAGGCTCAGACCCTTTGCAAAGGGGTCTGCCTCCCCATTCTGGGTTCCCAGGCTTTGTCCTCTTCCCTCCATCCTGGAAGGATCAGACCATTTCCTCTCCATCTCCCTCCCCTGGCCTTCTCCCTCCTCAAATGTCCCTGATACACTGCCTCCTAGGAGATCCCAACTGGTACCCATTCTCATCTTCTGGCCCTTCTCTATCTCCTCCCACCGAGTCCTCTGTCTCTTGCACCAAATGGATAAACATCAGGGAAGGGATCGAGAGAATCCAGTCCTGAACCTGCTCTGGTCTTTGCCTTTTGCCACCCCCACCCTAGGGGTCCATAAACAGCAGTGATTTTTGTGACCATTCCAGGGAGATGCTTCCTTCTCAAATTTCTTGCTCCCATAAAGTGAAAGTCACTCAGTCACCCACCAGGCTCCTCTCTATGGGCTTCTCCAGGCAAGAATATTGGAGTGGGTAGCCATTCCCTTCTCCAGGGGATCTTCTCAACCCATGTCTCCTGCATTAAAGGCAGAATCTTTACCATCTGAACCACCAGGGAACCCTAAGAATACTGGAGTGGATAGCCTGTCCCTTCTCCAGAGGAGCTTCCTGACCCAGGAATTGAACCAGGGTCTCCTGCATTGCAGGCAGATTCTTTACCAGCTGAGCTACCAGGGACGCCTTGCTGCCATAAGCCAGTACTTAACTAGGGAATAAGTGATACCTGGACCTCTCCCCCAACACTCACACAGTTTTCTGCACCAAAATGAATAGGGGTGGGAGAATGAATAGGGGTGCATCTGGAAAGCAGACTGGATCCTGCGTAGCCTCTGTTTCCGTTACTATCCCTACCTCAAGTCTCCCCCTCCCCTGCTCTGGCTGGTACCAACTTGTGACCTGTGGGGCTATTGGGCAGTTGTCTCCTCTGACCTTCAGTCTGAAATCTATCTTCCTCCACGGAAATAGGGAACTGATACCTGGAGGAGAGGGACTTCTGCAGGCGTCAGCTCTGGATCACAGGAAGGAGTGTCACCAGTGGGCTCGGGTGCCTAGTTCTCCTCCCTCCTGCAATAGGTGCGTCAGAAGTCAGCCCATTTCCTCCCTTCACTTGCCCCCTCCCAGCTCACCCTCCTTCAGTCCCCTTCCCTCACTGCCTGAGGCCCTGTCCATCATTTTGGTCATGACTAATCCCAGAGGTCAAATGGGGCCCCTGCTCCTGTGGTTTGTATTTATGCTGCCTTATCAGCCGACATATCTTCTCCCAGGGCTACTGGCCCCACTGGTACATTTCTGAGGAATTTCTTTCTCTCCTTTGATCTCAAAATGCCTGTCCCCTCCTACTTCTCTACTCTGACCCTGGTTGTCACTCCTTCTGTCTTCACATAATAAGTACAGGGTGGATTGGCAGGTAGGGAAGCAGGTAGTTGAAACAGCGATTTTCTTCTAAATAATTTTTTTTCAGTTTTATTTAATGTATTCCTCACAGCATGAGTTACTCTTATAAGTTAAATAAAGCTCTTTTCATTTGTGTAAAAGAACATGTTGAAGATAGAGGAAAAAAACAAGACCCCGAATTCTGAGAGCAAGTTAAGTTTCTAATATTAATTTTTACTATATAGAAAGTGGATTCGATTGGCTACATATAAAATAATTTTTTTTAGTTTTCATACATGTCATATTCTACTGAAAAATCCATGTATTTAATATTCCCAAACAATAGCTGAGTGCTAAGTGCACTTGCTGGTATGTGATGCTTAACACAATATCAGTCTTGAAAATCTGGCCTAAGGCTATTTCATTCAGAGGTTTAACCAGCTTAAAGGCAGCTGAGCATTTGAGGAGTGCCGAACATGATCTGATCTTCCCTGCCCTACCTGACTGTTGCTTACTCCAAAAATATACATGGAGAGGTGACCAAGATGGTGACTTCAATAAATGCTTTTGGTTCCTCCCTTCCTCCCCCAAATTCCCACAGAGATTACTCAATTCCAGCAGAGATGGGAATGCTGTTCTGACAATTGGAGACCAAAACAGATCCCTTCTAGACCCCTGCAGCAGACGGTTTCCATAAAGCCTATAGAAGTGATTGTTGTGGGGAAAGCCTCCATACCTGCTTGTTGTCTGCCATTATTCCCAGTGCCCAAGTGGAAATTTCCTTGATTCTGTCTATCTGCTGCCTACCACCTAGCTAGGGAGATGCAGCCTGCTGGGTCTTTCAGCTCTATTATCTTTACCTCCAGGGCATCTTGGAGGAGCCTAGCCAACCAGCAGAGTTGGTGCCTGCCAGTTCACACCTGCCCTGGCGTCCTCTCAGCCAGATATAGACCAGTGTCAGAATTCTAAGGAATTCTGACAAGCCAACCATACTGATTGACTGGACCAGATGTTTTCAACTGAGGGAGTCTGTGAACCACCTGAAATAATAGGCAAGGTTACACATGTTTAAAAGGTAGTAAAGCATGTAGACTTATGAAAAGAAGATCTATATCCTAGGAACCTCAGAAATCCTGAGACATGAGCTGGTTGACATCATGAAGAAGCAGGAGCTATGAGGTCGAGAAAAGGCAGAGGAGAAGCAGCTACTTGGGAATGAGACCAGAAGAGACAAATAGCAGCAGATCTATGTTAAAGGAGAGCACTTACTCCTTGGGTTCAGGCATTCTTAACTAAAGAAACCCCTGGAATAATGTTCAAAATGATGTGCGTCTATGTGTGTGTGTGTGGGGGAGGGGCGGGTAGGATATTACTGGGTGTGTACATTTGACTACTGCTGCTAAGTTGCTTCAGTCATGTCCGACTCTGTGCGACCCCATAGACGGCAGCCCACCAGGCTCCCCCGTCCCTGGGATTCTCCAGGCAAGAACACTGGAGTGGGTTGCCATTTCCTTCCCCAAGGCATGAAAGTGAAAAGTGAAAGTGAAGTCGCTCAGTCGTGTCCGCTCCTAGCGACCCCATGGACTGCAGCCTACCAGGCTCCTCCATCCATGGGATTTTCCAGGCAAGAGTACTGGAGTGTGGTGCCATTGCCTTCTCCACATTTGACTAGGATAGTATCTGTTACTTTCTTCAAATGCTCAAATGGGGTAATGTAAAAAATGAAGGAAGGTCAATTGACCTAGAAAATATATTTTCACATGCATCTTTTTTCAAATAGGACTATTTCTTAGGAAAAATTAACATTAATGGTTAACCATTTTAATGTGTAAAACTCAGTGTCATACAGTACACTCATGATATTGTGAATCTATCACCTCTATCTAGTTCCAAAACATTGTCATCAATTCCATACCCATTAAACAGTCACTCCCAATTCTCCCTTTCCCCTAGTCCCTAGCAACAACTAATCTACCTCCTGCTTCTATGGAATATTTTATATAAATGGAATCATGCAATGTGTGACCTCTTATGTCTGACTTCTTTCACTTAGCATAATGTTTTCAAGGTTCATCCACATTGCAGCATGTACAGTATTTCATTTCTCTTTATGGCTGAAAATACTTCATTTTATGTCTATATCATATTTTGTTTATCCATTCAAACATTGATGGATATCTGGGTTGTTTCTACCTTTTGACAATTGTGACTAGTGCTGCATTAAACATTTAGGTATGTTTTTTATGTGGATGTATGTTTTTATTTCTTTTGAGTATATGCCTAGGAATAGAGTTGCTAGGTCATATGGTAATTCTATGTTTCTATGTCTAACTATTTGAGGAACTGCCAAACTGTTTTCCATAGTGGCTGCAATATTCCGCACTCCTACCAGCAATGTATGAGGGTTACAATTTCTCCACATTCTCCAAAACATTTGTTAATTTCCATTTTTTATTTTTATAATCCTAGTTGGTGAGAAGTAGCTTTGATTTGCATTTTCCTAATGACTGATGATATTGAGCATCCTTTCATGTGCTCATTGGATATTTACATATCTTCTTTAGAGAAATATCTATTTAAGTCCTTTGCTTATTTTTAATTGGGTTGTCTTTGTTGTTGAATTGCAGAAAGTTATGACCAACCTAGATAGCATATTCAAAAGCAGAGACATTACTTTGCCGACAAAGGTTCGTCTAGTCAAGGCTATGGTTTTTCCTGTGGTCATGTATGGATGTGAGAGTTGGACTGTGAAGAAGGCTGAGCGCCAAAGAATTGATGCTTTTGAACTGTGGTGTTGGAGAAGACTCTTGAGAGTCCCTTGGACTGCAAGGAGATCCAACCAGTCCATTCTGAAGGAGATCAGCCCTGGGATTTCTTTGGAAGAAATGATGCTAAAGCTGAAACTCCAGTACTTTGGCCACCTCATGCGAAGAGTTGACTCACTGGAAAAGACTCTGATGCTGGGAGGGATTGTGGGCAGGAGGAGAAGGGGACGACAGAGGATGAGATGGCTGGATGGCATCGCTGACTCGATGGACGTGAGTTTGTGTGAACTCCAGGAGTTGATAATGGACAGGGAGGCCTGGCGTGCTGCAATTCATGGAGTCGCAAAGAGTCGGATACGACTGAGCAACTGATCTGATCTGATCTTCATATATTCTGAATTGTCTTCACTTTTTGATAGTGTTCTTTGATTCACTAAAGTGTTAAATTTTTATGAAGTCCAATTTATGTTTTTCTTTTGTTGTTCATGCTTTTAATGTCATATCTAAGAATCTATTGCCAAATCCAAGGACATGAAGATTTATCACATTGTTTTCTTCTAAGAGTTTTAAAGTTTTGGCTCATGTATTTGGGTCTTTGGTTCATTTTGAGTTAATTTTTTATGGTTTGAGTTAATTTTTATATATGAATTCATAAGATTCAAAGATTCTTTTGATGGTAGGGCATAATACACTGTCACTTGAATGGATCAAAAGGCATTTTTACAAAAAAAAAATTGCAATTTACTCCTTGATGTCTTGACTTCTGTTTTAAACTTGATTATTTGGGATATTTGAGTAGCCCAAATAGTAGAGGATATTTGCAGAGAGTAGGAAATAAGTTGCCCTAAATAGCATAGAAAACATTTTATTGTGAGAATTAAAAGAAGGAAAACAAATAGAAGAATAAAGAGTCTTTGTAGACCAACCATAACCAAATTCCTTATTTATATGGCATTAGCCAAGAAAACAGATATGAAGTTTTCAAGGTCTCTAACAATATTTTTGGTAGACTTGAAAAGTGTTATAAGTATAATTATATATTTTTATGACAAAAATATCTTGGTGACAAGTCCAGTAGTTATATTGTTGGAGGGTATAAACTGATAGTTTAGTAAAATACATGGAAAAGGTTACTAGTATTTATAGCTAAGGAGAAGAGGTAGTTGTGTCCATGGTCAGAGACATAAAACAGGAGATAGTGATAGAAAGTTGGAGTTGGGGAGTAGGATAAGATGCTAAGAAGTGGGAGGTCCTCTTTCTAGGTAGTTGAGGAGTGTTCTAGGAGGTAGTTGCTTCCTGAGGAAAGCAATAATCTCCATTAATTTGTATAGTGGCATTAATAGCAATAACCTCTAAGATTTCCCTTCAGGCATAGGAGTAGAGATGTGTATACGTTTGGCAGTGAGCAAAACATATACCAGGGTCATGTGACGATGAACTCAAGACGTAATAAAATCACTAAAATCAAAGGAAAAGAAAGTGAAAGTAAAAGTAAAGTCACTCAGTCGTGTCCGACTCTTTGAGACCCCATAGACTGTAGCCCACCAGGCTCCTCTGCCGATGGGATTTTCCGGGCAAGAGTACTGGAGTGGGTTGCCATTTCCTTCTCCAGAGGATCTTCCCGACCCAGGGATTGAACCAGGGTCTCCCGCATTGTAGGCAGACGCTTTACCATCTGAGCCACCAGGGAAGCTGTATTGTGTCCAATTTGTCAATATCTTAAGGAAGGTAGCACACAGGCATTGCTGGGACTCTGGTCTTGGTGGCTGGTGGGAAGTCTTTCCCCACTGAATAATCTTGGCACTCTTGTCAAAATTCATTTGACTTACATATGAGAATTATTTGGAGTATTCTAGTCCATTGATCTGTCTTTATAACAGAATGACACTGCTTGATAATATAACTTTACAGTGAGTCCTCCAAATTTGTTCTTCAGTTTCAAGGTTGTTTTGGCTATTTAGGGTCACTTGAGATTCCATATGAATTTTAAGATAGGTTTTTCTGTACCTGAGTAAAACATCATTGAAATTTTGATAAGGATTGCACTGAATCTATAAATTACTTTGGCTAGTACTGACATCTTAATACTGTCTTCCATTCCATGAACATAAAATTTACTCCTGTTTTATACTTTTTTCAGTGTAAAAGTGTTTTTTACCCTTGCTTAATTTTATAACAAAATATTTTATTCTTTTAATGCTATCAAAAAAAGTATTAATTTGTTTTTCAGATTGTTCACAGTTGGTGTATAGAGACACAACCCATTTTTATGCATTGATTTTGTACCTGCAACTTTGCTAAATTTATTTATTAGTTCTAACAGTTTTATTGAGGACTCTTTAGGGTTTTCAACCTATAAGATCATGTCATCTGAGTACAGAGATATTTACTTCTTCCTTTCTAGTATGAATTTTTTCTCACCTGATGGTACTTGGACTATGCCTTCCATTACTGTGTTGAGTAGAAGTGATGAAGGTGACATCCTTCTCTCATTTCTGATCTTAAAGGAAAAGTTTTCAATCTTTCACCAACTGGGTATGGTATTAGTTGTGAGCTTTTCATAGAGGGTATCTATTATGTTGAGGTAGTTCCTTCTATTCTTAGTTTGCTGAGTGTTTTTATCATGAAAGGGCAGAGTGTTGAATTTTGTTAAATGTCTTTCCTGAATCCATTGAGATAATTTTTTTTCCCTTCCCTCTCTTAATGTGGTTTATTACATTAATGTATTTTTATATGTTGAACAGGGCTTTTCTCGTGGCTCAGCTAGTAAAGAATCTGCCTGCAATGCAGGAGATCTGGATTTTATCCCTGGGTTGGGAAGATCCCCTGGAGGAGGGCATGGCAACTCTCTCCAGTGTTCTTGCCTGGAGAATCCCTATGGACAGTCCATGGGGTCACAAACAGTCGGAGACGACTGAGTGACGTTCACTATTTTAAACAGTACTTATATCCAGGAATAAAGTCCACTTGGTCATGGTGTATAATCTTAATGTACTGCTGAATTCCGTTTGCTAGTATTTTTGAATAAATATTCATATGAGTTATTGGTCTGTAGTTTTCATTTCTTGCAGTGTCTTTTTCTGGCTTTAGTATTAAGATATAGCTGGACTGGTAGAATGAGTTATAAAGTGTTTCCTGCTCTTCAATTTTCTGGAAGCATTTCAAAAAGAATTTTTTTTTTTAAATGTTTGGTGTAATTTACCAGAGATACCATCCTATCCTGCTCTTTTCTTTATTGAGAGCTTTTTGATTATTGATTCAGTCTCCATACTCATTATCATTCTGCACATATTTTATATTTTTTCAGTATTCAGTCCTGGTAGGTTATGTGTTCTAGGAATTTGTCTATTTCACCCAGTTATTCAATTTGTTGACATACAATTGTTCATAGTCCTCTCTTATAATCCTTTTTATATCTATAAAATTAGTCATAATTTCTGTAATTTAATTTTAGGCCTATAGATATTCTCTTTTTTTTTCTACTCAACCTAGCTAGAGATTTTTAAATTTTGGTGATTTTTTTTTTATTGATTCTTTGAAGAACTAACTTTTATTTTTTCTCTATTGCTTTTCTGTTCTCTGTTATATTTGTCTTTAATCTTTATTATTTGATTCCTTTTAATAACTTTGGGTTTAATTTGCTCTTCTTTTTGTACTTGATGTATGAAGTCAGCTTTTCATGTGAGATCTTTTTTTCTTTTTTAATGTAAGCATTTATAGCTGAAAGTTTCCCTCTAAACTCTATATTCACTGCCTCCCATAAATTGTGGTATAATGTGTCTTCATTTTCATTTATCTTGTTTGTATTTTCTAAATTCTCTTGTGGTTTCTTCCTTGACCCATTAGTCAAGGTTTAATATACTTTTCTTGAGTTCCTTGAGAACCCAAGATCTCCAGTCAGTCCACCTTTGTATCTCTATCTTCCAGTGTTATTATGTGCTTTTTGTTATGATATGTCTATGTTTTTTTATGAAGAGATCTCTAACTTTCCCATTCTTTTGTTTTTCCTCTATTTCTTTGTGATGATCACTGAAGAAGGCTTTCTTATTTCTACTTGCTATTCTTTGGAATGCTGCATTCAAATGGATATATTTTTCCTTTTCTCCTTTGCCTTTCATTTCTCTTCTTTTCTCAGCTATTTGTAAGGCCTCCTCAGACAACCATTTTGCCCTTTTGCATTTCATTTTCTTAGGGATTGTTTTGATCACAGCCTCCTGTACAATGTTATGAACCTCCATCCATAGTTCTTTAGGCACTCTGTCTATTAGATCTAATCCCTTGAATCTATTTGTCACCTTCACTGTATAATCATAAGAGTCTTGATTTAGGTCATACCTGAATGGTCTAGTGGTTTTCCCTACTTTCTTCAATTTAATCCTGAATTTTGCAATAAGGAGTTCATGATCTGAGCCACAGTTAGCTCCCAGTCTTGTTTTTACTGACTATATAGAGCTTATCCACCTTCGGCTGCAAAGAATATAACCTGTCTGATTTTGGTATTGACCATCTGGTGATGTCCATGTGTAGAGTCATCTCTTGTGTTGTTGGAAGAGGGTGTTTGCTATGACCAGTGCATTCTCTTGGCAAAAATCTGTTAGCCTTTGCCTTGCTTCATTTTGTAGTCCAAGAGGAGTACTTGCCTGTTACTCCAGGTATCTCTTGACTTCCTACTTTTACATCCCAATCTCCTATGATGAAAAGGTAATCTTTTTTTGGTGTTAGTTCTGAAAGGTCTTGTAGGTCTTCAGAGAACCGTTCGCCTTCAGCTTCTTCAGCGTTAGTGGATAGACTTGAATTACTGTGATATTGAATGGTTTGCCTTGGAGACACATTGAGATCATTCTCTCATTTTTGAGAGTGCACTAAATACTGCATTTTGGACTCTTTTATTAGCTATGAGGGCTGCTCCATTTCTTCTAAGGGATTCTTTCCCACAGTAGTAAATGTAATGGTCATATGAATTAAATTCACCCATTCCAGTCCATTTTAGTTCACTGATTCCTAAAATGTCAGTATTCACTCTTGCCATCTACTGTTTGACCACTTCCAATTTACCTTGATTCATGGACCTAGCAGTCCAAGTTCCTATGCAATATTGTTCTTCACAACATCAGACTATACTTCCATCACAAGTCACATCTACAACTGGGCATTGTCTTTACTTTGGCTCAGCCTCTTCATTCTTTCTGGAGCTATTTCTCCACCTTCTTCAGTAGCATATTGGGCACCTACCGCCTTGGGGAGTTCATCTTTCACTGTCATATAATTTTGCCATTTCATACTATTCATGGAGTTCTCAGGGCAAGAATGCTGAAGTGGTTTGTCCAGTGGACCATGTTTTGTAAAAAAAAAAAAAAATTAGAGAAAATTAGAGATACCAAGAGAGCATTTCATTTAAAGATGGGCACAATAAAGGACAGAAATGGTATGGACTTAACAGAAGCAGAAGGTGTTAAGAAGAGGTGGCAAGAATACACAGAACAACTATACAAAAAAGATCTTCATGACCCAGATAACCACAGTGGTATGATCACTCACCTAGAGTCAGACATCCTAGAGTCTGAAGACAAACGGGCCTTGGGAAGCATCACTACAGGCAAATCTAGTGGAGGTGATGGAATTCTAGCTGAGCTATTTTAAATCCTAAAAGATGATGCTGTGAAAGTGCTGCACTCAATATGCCAGCAAATTTGGAAAACTCAGCTGTGGCCACAGGACTGGAAAAGATCAGTTTTTATTGCAATCCCAAAGAAAGGAAATGCCAAAGAATGTTCAAACTACTGCACAATTGCATTCATGTCACACGCTAGCAAAGTACTGCTCAAAATTCTCCAAGCCAGGCTTCAACAGTAAATGACTCAAGAACTTCCAGATGTTCAAGCTGGATTTAGAAAAGGCAGAGGAACCAGAGATCAATGGCCAACATCTTTTGAATCATAGAAAAAGCAAGAGAATTCCAGAAAATCATCTACCTCTGCTTCAGTAACTATGATAAAACCTTTGACTGTGTGGATCACAGCAAACTGTGGAGAATTCTAAAAGCAAGGGTTAGACCACCTTACCTGCCGCCTGAGAAATCTGTATGCAGGTCAAGAAGCAACAGTTAGAACTGGACATGGAACAACAGTCTGGTTTCAAATTGGGAAAGGAGAACAGCAAGGCTATATACTTTCACCCTGCTTATTTAACTTATATGCAGAGTATATCATGTGAAATCCCAGGCTGGATGAATCACAAGCTGGAATCAAGATTGCTGGGAGAAATATCAATAACCTCATAAATGCAGATGACACCACCCTTATGGTAGAAAGTGAAGAAAAACTAAAGAGCCTCTTGATGAAAGTAAAAGAGGAAAGTGAAAAAGCTGGCTTAAAACTCAACATTCAAAAAATGAAGATCATGGTATCTGGTCCCATCACTTCATGGCAAATAGATGGAGAAACAATGGAAAGCATGACAGACTTTATTTTCTTGGGCTCCAAAATCACTGCAGATGATGATTGCAGCCATGAAATTAAAAGGCACTTGATCCTTGGAAGAAAAGCTATGACCAACCTAGACAGCATATTAAAAAACAGAGACATTATTTTGCCAGCAAAGGTCCTTATAGTCAAAGCTATAGTTTTTTCCTTTAGTCATGTATGGATGAGAGAGTTGGACCGTAAAGAAAGCTGAGTGCTGAAGAATTGATGCTTCTGAACTGTGTTGTTGGAGAAGACTCTTGAGAGTCGTTTGGACTGCAGGGAGGTCAAACCAGTCAATCCTAAAGCGAATCAGTCCTTAATATTCTTTGGAAGGACTGATGCTGAAGCTGAAGCTCCAATACTTTGGCCACCTGATGCGAAGAGCTGACTCATTGGAAAAGACCCTGATGCTGAGAAAGATTGAGGGCAGGAGGAGAAGGGGACAACAGAGGATAAGATGATTGGATGGAATCACTGACTCAATGGACATAAATTTGGGCAAACTCCTGGAAATGGTGAAGGACAGGGAAACCTGGCATGCTGCAGTCCATGGGGTCATGCAGAGTTGGACACGAATGAGCGACTGAACTAACTGACTGTCTATGGCTTTTTAGTTGTAAGATTAAAGGTGTGGAAGGGATGGGACAGCTCTATCTTATCCAGAACTAGAAGTCTGCAGGTCAGTTTTTTGCTGTCAATAAAACTGAAATCCAGCTCACGTTTAGTTATGGTCCTGCAGCTTCTCAGATATATGGCAAGACACTTGTACTCTCTTAGAATGTGTCCTTATTTATTGTTATAAAGAGAAATCGGGATTTCTAACAGTTTGTCTCTGTCCATCTCTGAGAATCAAAATGGCTTTTTTTTTAAACTGTACAATATTGTATTGGTTTTGCCATATATCAACATGAATCTGCCACAGGTATACACGTTTTTCCCATCCTGAACCCTCCTCCCTCCTCCCTCCCTGTACTATCCCTCTGGGTCATCCCAGTGCACCAGCCCCAAGCATCCAGCATCGTGCATCAAACCTGGACTGGCGACTCGTTTCATATATGATATTATGCATGTTTCATTGCCATCAAAATGGCTTTTGATGAGAAAGGTTTCATTTTGATGAAGTCCAATATATTGATTTGTTTTCTATTAGAGGTTTTTTTAATTCTAATTTAAAATTTTTTACATACTGAAAGTGTTAGAGTTTCTCCTGTGTTTTCTTCTGTAAAGTTTATGTTTTACCTTATATTTCAGTCTTTGACAAGTTTGACTCAACTTTTTATATGATGTGAGATAAAGTTTTTCTAATGACGATGTGGTGGTAATTGTGATCATGATCATTAATAAAATTTCAATTGAAACTAGTTCCAACACCAGATATGGAAAAGAGTGCCTATTCTACCATCAAATTGCCTTGGAAGCTTTGTCAAAAGCACATATATAAGTCTATTTCTTGACTGTTTTGTTTTATTGATCAATTTGTCTATATTTATGCTGATACAGCACTGTTCTATTATAATACCTTTATAAGTCTTGTAAGAAGGTAGTCTAAGTTCTCAAAAATGTTTCTTTTCTCAAAGTCATCTGGACTATTCTCAGTTCTTTGGATTTTTTAATATAAATTTTAGAATCAGATTGTCGATTTGTATTAAAAATTGCTGGGGTTTAATTTGTCATGAATGTTTTATAGTTTTCAGTGTGCAGATCCTGAAAATCTTTTGTCAAATTTAACCCTAAATAATTCATATTTGTAATGTTACTGTAAATGACATTGTTTTAAATTTTATTCTGGCTACTCATTGTTTTAAATTTTATTCTGCTACTCATTACTTGTAGAGAGCTGAATATTTTTCCTTAAAATTCATGTTCACTCAGCACTTCAGAATGTGACCTTATTTGAAAATAGGGTCTCTGCAGATATAATTAAGAATTGAGTGATATCATACTGAATCATGATGGGCCCTAAATCCAAATAACATATCCTCAGAAGAGACAGAAAGGACACACAGAGGAAAAGCAGAAATTGTAGTTGCTGCCACAAGCCAAAGAATGTCTAGGGCCACTGAAACTAGAAGAGGTAAGGAAGGATTTTGTTCCCTAGAACCTTCAGAGAGAACTTAGTACTAGTGACATTTTGATATGGACTCTGGCGTACTGAACTGTGAGAGAATAAATCTCAGTTTTTTTAAGTCACCAAGTTTATGGTAATTTGTCACAGCAGTCTCAGAAAACTAGAAATATATTTGTATATTGATCTTGTATTCTGAAACTTTTCTAAACTCACTTATTAGCTCTAGTAGTTTCTAGTATGTTACATAGCATCTTCTATATGGATAATTTTGTTTTCTATGAATAAAGATGTTTCTATTTTTTTCCTCTGCAATTTGTATTACTTTTATTTCTTTTTCTTATTGTACTGGCTGGAACTTCTAGTACAATGTTGATTCTAATTAGTAAAAATGTCCATTTTTGCCTTGTTTCTTGTCTTAGGGGGAAAACATTTAGCCTGTAGGCACATATCATTTTGTAAGTTTTTCATAGATGTATCAGGTTGAAGAAGGTCTCTTCTATACCTCATTGCTGAGTATTTTAACACATTATTGATGGGGGGATTTTTGCAAAAGTTAATGCCTGTGGTCAGCAATTTGTTATGTAAGTGAATTGAAACATCTCCAGTCAATAACATTCAGGTAACAAAAGACATATTAATGTATCTCTGGTCCTTAATGTATTAATCAGTAATCAGTTTCTAAATTTTAGCAGTTTTTTTTTCATTCTCACTTGAGATGATCATATGTTTATTTTTTCTTTTTTATGTCAATATGGTGAATTATGATTTTCAAATACTAACCCTGCTTTTAATCCTTGGGATAAACCTTACTTGGTGATGTTGTACTGTAATTTTTATATATAATTGAACTCATTTCAGTTCAGTTCAGTCACTCAGTCGTGTCCGACTCTGTGACCCCATGGACTGCAGCACGCCAGCCTTCCCTGTCCATCACCAACTCCCGGAGCCTGCTCAAACTCATATCCGTCAGGTTGGTGATGCCATCCAACCATCTCATCCTCTGTCATCCCCTTCTCCTCCTGCCTTCAATCGTTCCCAGCATCAGGGTATTTTCCAGTGAGTCGGTTCACATCAGGTGGCCAAAGTATTGGAGCTTCAGCTTTAGCATCAGTCCTTCCAATGAATATTTAGGACTGATTTCTTTTAGTATTGGCTGGTTGGATCTCCTTGCAGTGCAAGGGACTCTCAAGAGTCTCCTCCAACACCACAGTTCAAAAGCACCAATTCTTCGGGGCTCAGCTTTCTTTATAGTTCAACTCTAACATCCATACATGACAAATGGAAAAACCATAGCTTTGACTAGACGGACCTCTGTTGGTAAAGTAATGTCTGTGCTTTTTAATATGCTGTCTAGGTTGGTCATAGCTTTTCTTCCAAGTCCAATAATTGAACTAGATTTTACTAAAGTTTTGTTAAGAATTTTTACATATGTGTCCATGAAGGATATTGGTTTTAGTTATCTTTTCTTGTAGTATAATTGTCTGGTTAGTTATCTGGATAATTCTAGCCTTGTAGGATGAGTTGCAAGTATTCTCCCTGCTTCAATTTTCTAAGGATTTGGCATAGACTTGGTGTTATGTCATCTTTAAATGGGGCCTCCCGGGGGGCTCAATGGTAAAAAATCTGCCTGCAATGCAGGAGATGCAGGAGACAAGGGTTTGATCCCTGGGTCAGGAAGATCCTCTGAAGAAGGGCATGGCAACCCACTCCAGTATTCTTGTGAGGAGAATCCCATGGACAGAGGAGCCTGGTGGGCTACTGTCCACAGGATCGCAAAGAGTCAGACATGATTGAAGCTACTGACCATGCATGCATGCATCTTTAAATGATAGGTAGAATTACCACTAAAGCCATCTTGACCTATAGTCTCCTCCAGAAGAAGTGTTTTAAATAAAATTTCCATTTATTGAACAATTGTAGGGCTTTCTTCTATTCCAGTACAAGTGTTTATACTATAAAATTTCCCAAGTACTACTTTTGTCATATCACAAATTATTATATGCTTAGTTTTCATTTTCACTCAATTCAAAGTATCTTATAATTTCCCTTTTGACTTCTTCTTTGAGTTATTTAGATCTGTATTGTTTCATGTTAATTTAAGTATTAGGGGAATTTTCAGAGATCTGTCATTAGTTTCTTGTTTAATTCTATTGTGTTCAGTATATATTTTATGATTTGAATCATATTAACATTATTGATCTGCCTCTTGAGAAATTTGTATGCAGGTCAGGAAGCAACAGTTAGAACTGGACATGGAACAACAGACTGGTTCCAAATAGGAAAAGGAGTACATCAAGGCTGTATATTGTCACGCTGTTTATTTAACTTCTATGCAGAGTACATCATGAGAAATGCTGGACTGGAAGAAACACAAGCTGGAATCAAGATTGCTGGGAGAAATATCAATAACCTCAGATATGCAGATGACACAACCTTTATGGCAGAAAGTGAAGAGGAACTCAAAAGCCTCTTGATGAAAGTGAAAGAGGAGAGTGAAAAAGTTGGCTTAAAGCTCAACATTCAGAAAACAAAGATCATGGCATCCGGTCCCATCACTTCATGGGAAATAGATGGGGAAACAGTGGAAATAGTGTCAGACTTTATTTTTCTGGGCTCCAAAATCACTACAGATAATGACTGCAGCCATGAAATTAAAAGACGCTTACTCCTTGGAAGGAAAGTTATGACCAACCTAAATAGCATATTCAAAAGCAGAGACATTACTTTGCCAACAAGGGTTCATCTAGTCAAGGCTATGGTTTTTCCAGTGGTCATGTATGGATGTGAGAGTTGGACTGTGAAGAAGGCTGAGTGCCGAAGAATTGATGCTGTTGAACTGTGGTGTTGGAGAAGACTCTTGAGAGTCCCTTGGACTGCAAGGAGATCCAACCAGTCCATTCTGAAGGAGATCAGCCCTGGGATTTCTTTGGAAGGAATGATGCTAAAGCTGAAACTCCAGTACTTTGGCCACCTCATGTGAAGAGTTGACTCATTGGAAAAGAGTCTGATGCTGGGAGGGATTGGGGGCAAGAGGAGAAGGGGATGACAGAGGATGAGATGGCTGGATGGCATCACTGACTCGATGGACGTGAGTCTGGGTGAACTCCGGGAGTTGGTGATGGACAGGGAGGCCTGGCGTGCTGTGATTCACGGGGTCGCAAAGAGTCGGACACGACTGAGCGACTGATCTGATCTGATCTGATCTGAACATTATTGAGGTGTATTTTATGGTCCTGTATATGGATTATCTCGGTCAATATTCCACGTGCATGTGAAACAAATATACTGTTGTTGGTGGCAAGTTCTACAATTGTCAACTAGGTAAATTGGTTCACAGTGTTGTTCAAGTCATATGTACTTGCTGATTTTCTGTCTACTTGTTCTATCAGTATTTTAGAGAAGGTGTTGAAATCTATGATTGTAATTGGGATTTGTGTTTTTATCCTGCATTTTTATCAATTTAATATGATAAAATTTTGTCATTTTATCAATTTACATGAAGCACTGTAGTATGTGAATATTTATGATTTTATGTCCTCTTGACAAACTCAACACTTAAAATTATGTAATGACATTCTATGACCATGATGTGTTAGTGTTAATCACTCAGTCGTGTCCAACTCTGTGGCCCCATGGACTGTAGCCTGTTAGGTATTATTCTTTTCTCTGAAATTTATTGTAACTGATATCAATATAGCCACTCAAGCCCTGTTCTAATTGATGGTAAGCTTGTTCATCTTTTTCCATTCTTTTTCTTATAATCAATTTGTATCTTTAAATTTAAAATCAGGGCCTTATAGGCAGCATATATTTATGTCTTCCTTTTCTATACAGTTTGATAATATCTGCTTTATAATTGAGGTCTTTATACCATTTACATTAAAGTGATTATTGGTATTGACATGTTTGAATTTTAATCAAGTATCTTGCCATTTGTTTCCATTTGTCCCATCTGCTCTTGTTTTTCTCTTTTCCCTCCAACATTTTCTTGTGTATTCTGAAGATTCCATTTTATCTATTTTGGTAATATACATTTTTAACATTTCAGAATCTACCTTCAAGTGATATTAAGGTATAGAATAAGAACTTTAAAATTGTGTACACCTATTCCCCACTTCCTGGCCTTGTACTACTATTGACATACATTTTACTCCTACATGTGTTGTAAATCCTATAATACATAGTAAGTTGGGGGCAATTTGAAGGCTTATATTGTTACCCCTCTCTCAGAGAACTTTTCCCTCCACTGTCTAATGTTCAGTAACTGAAAATTGTTGTTTTATATATTTTGTCCACATTTTCATTTTTTCAGTTATAGGGAATTAAATCCAGTCCCTGTTACTCTATTTTCATTTGAAGCATAAATGTGGCTTGATGTTTCAAATAATGGTTAATTTTTCAGGACTTGTTTCACTTCTAACCAAAGTGCATTTCATATGTATCTGGACTTGCTGAAAGAGTCCAGTATCTGTGCACTATTCTTGCTCTGCCTCTGGCTAGAAAATTCAAACTGCATAGCTTTCTTTGGTCACAGGGTGGCCCTTAAGTTTATTTTCTGAATTTCCTTCAATAGATTTTATTTTTTTAAGAAAAAAATCCAGCAATTATTTGTATTCAAATGTTATATTATCTACATTATTATTTAAATTTTATTGAAGTACATAAGGGTTCAAACATGTATCCTTGTTGGTCATTTGCTGACAAACAGTAAATCTATACTTACTCAGTGTTTCATCCATCAGATATCTACTAGATATACATGATATACTAAAATTTCAATGACCAATTCATTTCTACATCTCAAAACTTTCTTAAACACCCTTTTCTTTGATAACAAAGGGCACACCCTCTAATCTCACTGTCTTCTCTTTGCTAGATTTTTTAGGTATTTATGAGAAGAATTTGTCTATCCCTTTTGTGAAGAATGGCCACTGAGGGAGAAAAGGAAGCTCGCCACATAGAAATGATGTCAACAGGCAAATACAGCCAGGTCTTAGATATGAATGTTCCCTTCAAGGGAACTTCATGCCCAGTTTCCTTATTGTCTTTTGGTCACTTTCTGCTGGTTGTTTGTTGCCTGAGCATCTTACATGGAGCCTGACCACTCACATACTACACCATTAGATGCCGTTTCAGATCCAAACAGTTAAGAGCTAAGGGAAGGTGGTTAACAGAAAGCATTCTGTCCAGAGACTAGAATCCTTTTCATCCTTCTCTGAGGTTGACAGAGCACCTTGGATCTACCTATATACAAAGAGACGTACAGTTTTGGGGGTATATGCATGTCTAACCTTCTATCAAAATATACTATAAATTCACTCACATGTGAACTTCCAATTTCTCTTCATGAAGGAAATGCTGAATATCCTTAGGCCAAGAAAGCCAGAATGCTTCTGTTTTCCATAGAAGTTGGTGCAAACATTGGCAATCAAGACTGATAAGTCTAAGAGACTTACCCGACAGTTCAGTGGTTAATACTCTGTGCTTCCACCACAGGCGGTGTGGGTCCAATTCCTGGTTGGGAAAACTAAGACCCTAATGTGGCAAGGTGTGGCCAAAAAATACAGTTTAAAAAGAAGAAGAAAAAGAGTGACAAGTCTGATGGGCATAAGCCTCTCTGTTCATTTGTTTTCCTGTCTTTTCAACTTTAGCCTTTCTCTTTATAAATTTCTGTCTCATATGAATATACCTTGTGTCTCAAGCACCTGGAGGAGGAAGGGCTTTGAAATTGATTAGGCATCTGATTCATGATGTCTGGGGTTTGCTGTGTTACACACCATTTTCACCTGCCTAGCCACTTTCCCCTTTGGATTTGGAAGTTCTATTGTAATGCTATATTCTAGAGCAGAGGGGTATAGGTGTATAGGTGTACATCTCTTTGTGTATAGGTAGATCCAAGGTGTCCTGTCAGCCTCAGAAAAGGATGAGTTTAGGATTCTAGTCTCTGGACAGAATGCTGTTAACCACCTTCCCTTGGCTCTTAACAGAGTGTTTGGATCTGAAAGGGCATCTAATGGTGTAGTATGTGAGTGGTTAGGCTCCATGTAAGAAGCTTAGGCAACAACCAACCAAACTTTCTCTATTAGGGTCAAATAAGTACACAGGCTTTACAAGTGGGCCATACCATCTCTTCACAACTACTCACTTCTGCCACTGTAAGCCAAAACCAACCATAGATAATATATAAATAAATATGTCTGTATTCCAATAAAGCTTTATGGATTCATATAATTTTTACATGTCACAAAATGTTTTTTCAACCACTAAAAAATGTAAAATTTATTCTAAGCTCATTGGCCAAAAAAAAAAAAAAAAAAAGCAGGCAGCTAAATTTGGCTCATGGGCTGTGGTTTGCCAACTTCTATTCTAGAATCCTAACTTCTAAGTTTATTTCCACAGAAGACTCTCTTCATACATAATATGTATTTCACCTACTTAGCAAACTGCATGGCAACTTCATTTTCTTTTGGGACACTAACCCAATAGTCCTCCAGTCAATCTTCTCATAAAGAACTCCACATTTGGGTATCTACTGAATTCACTGACATGATCTCCTGGCATCTAACTCAATATTGTTGTTCACTTAGTCATGTCTGACTCTTTGTGACCCCGTGGACTCATTATAGGATAATTTTTTACTTTCATAGGTTTCACGAGGGTGATGTGAGGATTTCTCAGATTGTTAAGTGAGCTGTCCCCTCACACATCTTGCATAATATCATAAACAGGGAGATTCTTGGGAAGGCACTTGGGAAAGACAGGGTCTTTCCAGGAAGCATAACAGGGAGAAGGGATTTATGCACAGTTTATAGAACAGAGTGAGGATTCAATTCATTCAGAATTCCAGAGACATAGTAGGACTTTCTCACCTTAAGGACTCCTGAACATCAACAACCTGGGAAGAAGGTGGCAATGGGGTACAACAGCAGAGGAATGGAAGTACCCACTTACCCTTTAGCCTATTGAACTTGTTTGTGAGTACCGGGACAACTAGGCTTTGGGAACGTCCCTCACATAACTGAAGGTAATATCTAAAGGGTTGGGTCATGCATCTCCCAGCGGCAGTTAAGAGCTTAAAGAAAGCTTACAGACTTATTGCCTCATCAAGTGCACACAAAAGGCTTGGGAGGTGATTATTATATTCATCTTGCTGAGAAACATTATGATTTTTAAAGAGGTATGTCTCATTGTTATTAGGTTTATAATTCTAAATAAGAGATTGAAGTAAGCTAAAAACAAGATTTTGTCACAAGTACTTAAAAGTGCTCGCATTAACTTTCATCAAGTGGTCAACATGCTCTTTCCTTAATATGTATTGTTTTGAAAACTGAGAAAATGGAGGGAGTTTCCTGGCAGTCCAGTGGTTAGGACTTGGCACTTTCACTGCTGCAGCCCTAGTTCAATCTATCTATGGTCAGGGAACTAAGATCCCACAAGATGCAAAACATAGCCAAAAATAAAAAATTAAGTACACAGAGGGTGTAACATGTGGGTCACCAGGACCTCTAATCTTTAAGATGAGGATGCCCTCTGACAGTTCTAAATTGATAAATCTGATAGACAATGAACATGGCTTTCCATTTCTGTGAAAAATATAAGAAATTATCTGTGAATGTGATACTGAAAAGGTAAGATCTAGTACTCCAATCAGCATCATTTGGGAATTTTCCAATGCAGACAAACAAAAAAAGAGGGAGAAAGTAGAGATAAGAAAATTAAAATTATTCATAGTTCTACCATAAAGAGATACTTTTACTTTATATATTCTTAGATGGTGTGTTCATATATAAAACATATACGATTTTAAGGGAAAAAAAAACAAAATGCTTTTTTAAACTGCTTTATTAACTTCACAATATATAACGAACATTTCTCCATGCAACAGTTAAAACCTTCCTGCTGACAGAAACTTATAGATTGGGTCAAAAACAGAACATTCAGTTAGAAGCTGGTAATAGGAAACGCGCAAGAAACAAGTTTAACACCAAAACCTTTACAACAAAGGTAAGTCAAGAACATCTAAGTTTAGGAAGTAAGTGTCTACTAACTTCAGGGAAAACATCAGGATTCAAGGCATAAGGCAAAACTCATCATGATGCTCATGGTAAGGGGGGTCAGTGCTAACTGCCCGCAGACTATGACTCAACTGCTTTTCCCTCAGCTTTTCCATCAGCTGCCTCACCTCCTCCCCAATCCTTTCCATATTCTCTTCTCTCATCCTTGCCTGTGGCTCGCCAAGCCTCTGAGTCACGTCCCATCTATAATGCAGGATGGGCTGCCTAACACGGAACCGCCTACGATTTCCTCTAGGTACATAATATTCACTAGCACCCGAAAGGAGGGCCATAGGTTCTCTTTTATTAGCATCTTGATCCTTTCCATCTTTTTTTTCATTCTCCTGGTTGGCATCTTTCATGTTGCGATTTTTTACTGCTTGTTCCTCTTTGGACGCCATTGCTCCTAGGAGACAAAAGACGCAACAAGGGACTATTTTCTGGGTGAAATGATCAGCACCGAGGACAGAGGCCCTACTACGCACCTCTCAAGATTCCCAGTCCTGGTGGTCAAAGGCTTTGCAAATTTTCCTTTTCCCACCTGAGAGGCCTCCTACGCCCTCTAGGGGGCCCCCAGTCCGAGCACTCCCCACCTCCTGCGCCCCAACCCACCATTTTCCCTGCCGATCCAGGCCCAGGTCTCTGCAGGCACCAAAATGGAGGACGGGGTTGCAGGGAGCATTTGGAGTCTTAGGGTTTTCCCCACGTTCCCCCCACCGCCCAACTGTCCCTCGCACCGACCTGGGCCTATCCTTGCTGTCTCCTGCTCCTCCCGATTCTTGCTGCAAGTGTGCCGCTGCAACACTTCGACTCGCAGACCTGCAGAGGATCGGGGTGGGGGCAGGGGCCTGCTGCAGCCGGGCGCTCGGCCCCTTCCCGGCCCCGGGTCCCCTACCCCCAGCCGCCCCCACCCAGTGTGCCCCGCTCCCACGCTCGGCCGCCCCCTTCCCAGCCCCCACACCCCGCATCGACCACCATTTTTTCCACCCCAGGAAGATCGGGGGTGGGGCGGGGCTGTGGGAAAAGCTTGCTATGGTGCTAGAGGCAGGTGTTCGCAAGGGGCTGTTGCCCCAAGGTCTCCCGGCCCGCCCTCCACCACAGCCGCCTGGAAGGCCTGCCGCTTTCGGCTGCCAAATGCTGGGCCGCGGGGGGTGTGGGAGCTGCAGTCTCCGCTCTGGGGCAACAGGACCCCAGAGGAAGGGTCCGTAGGCCGCGTCCGCTCGCCCACGCCACCTTTGCAGACCCCACTCCGGGTCCCTTACCTGCTCCCCTCGCGCCTGCCACTATTGGGGGCCGCCCCGGCCCGCACTCCCCTCAGTGCCAGGCGGAGCAGGTACCAAGAAGCAAGAGGGTGACCGTCGGGTCTGACGCAAGAGCTGGGCGTGCAAGACTCTGTGCCACCCGGTCACGTGGGGCATGTGTCACCGCGGAAGGCCACGCCCTCACCCCGCCCCTCCTACCCCGAGCCGGGGGTCTCGCAGAGCCGGAGCCCCGCGGGGACACCTCCCCTTGCACCCCACTCTTACCCGCCCCACCCACCCCCCGGTCCCGTGACACTTATCCAGAAGCCGGCCTCAGAGCTCTCCTTTCTTTATGTATTCCTGGGTCTTTCTCTTCTGGCCTCGGAAGGGTAGTACCTTCCCAGAGGGCTGATGGCCATGCCCACTTCTCTTCTGAGGACTTGGGTTTTCCCTCTTGTTCCCAGGACACTCCTTCCACCTGCTGTCTTTGCTTCCAGTCTTTCTTTTCCGCCACTAAAACGGATAGAAGAAATAGGTCCGGAAAAGAGCCTAGGAGCCTGGATTTTGAAAAATTCTTAATATCTCTGTTTGGTTCCCTTTATTTTAAACAGGAGTCAGTGTGCTTTTTAAAATCGTTGTTTTTATTTGGAAAAGGGTTAAAGTTTGGGGAAAAGAAATCAAACACCTGTTTCTTCTGCTAAGTCGTCATATAAATATAGACTTTACAGGCAGCTACATTTTTAGAACTTGGGAAAGGACAGGGCAGCTGATGGTTCCTCTTGTGAGGGTCCCTTCCATGAAGTGAGCCAATAAGTTTGTGGCGCAGTACAGCCTTGTTTGTTTCTCAGAAATAAAAGAACAGTAGAAACTCCGTCACAAATTTCTGATTCAAAAGGCAGTAAGTATGTCTGTTTGCAAGTCGCATGATCATGTTGATAAATTCCTGAGGCATCTACAATAAACCTACTATAGAACTAAGAATTTAATTTAGCAGACTTGTAGTTATAGAGATACAGAGACTCAGTTGTGATCCTGTATGCTAGCAATGAACAATTGGAATTGGGGTAAATTTAAGAAAACATGAAGAAAACTTATACACTGAAAACTACAGAACACCACCGAAAAAAGCTAAAATCAAAATGAATGTGAAGATAAACCATGGTCCTTGATCCAGAAAATCAGTACTGTTAAGATATTAATTCTCTTTAAGTTGATCTATAAATTCAGTGCTTCCCTTTTAGCTCAGTTGGTAAAGAATCTGCCTGCAATGTAGGAGACCTGGCTTCCATTCCTGGATGGGGAAGATCCCCTGGAGAAGGAAATGGCAACCTATTCCAATATTCTTACCTGGAGAATCCCATGGACAGAGGAGCTTGGTGGGCTACAGTCCACGGGGTGGCAAAAGTTGGACACGACTTAAATTTAGTGCTGTTAAAATCATACTTGCAGCAGGCAGCTTCATATAAATGGATAAACTTTGTTGTTTAGTTGCTAAGTCCTGTCCGACTCTTTGCAACCCCATGGACTGTAACCCACCAGGCATCTCTGTCCATGATGTTTCCCAGGCAAGAATGCTTGAGTGGCTTGCCATTTCCTTCTCCAAAACTGACAAACTTACCCTCCCCCAAAATTTATATGGAAACGCAAAGGGCCTAGAACAGGCAAAATACTTTTGAAAAGAAAAACACAAATCTGGAAAATTGCATTATCTAAGTTCCAGACTTATGATGTAATTTTACAGATAGTGGAGTATACAGACACTGGACTTACAAAAATTAAAAACTTCTACTCTTTGAAAGATATGGTTAAAAAATGAAATGGGAAGCTGGGAGAAAATATTTATAATATGTGTAACCAACAAAAGGTTTATATCCAGAGATGTATAAAGAACTCAAATTTAAAAATAAGAAGGTACCAATGCAATTAAAAATGATCAAAATAAATAATATATGAAAATTTTTTAAAAAGATCAGAATTAACAAAAATGTCACAAAAGTACAAATACCAATTACCAATGAGCTCATGGAATGATGCTCAATCTCATTAATCATCAGGAAAGTGTAAAAAAAAATACAGAATAAAATATCACCACATACTCATCAGAGTAGCTAAAATTTAAGTCCAACAATCTTAAGTATTTTTGAGGATATGGTCAACTGGAATTCTCATTCATTGCTGGTAAGAAGTTCAATCACCTTGACAGATTTTAACAGTTCCTTGAAAAGTTAGACTTACACTTAACCATCTGTCCTGGAAATTCCACTCTTAAGGAATTTTCCCAAACAGAATTTAAAATCTATTTCCTCAGAAAGACTTGCACAGGAATGCTCATGGCAATTCCATTTATGATAGCCCCTAAATGGATACAATCCAAAAGTCCATCAAGAAATGAATAAAAAAAATTGTGATGCATTCATGCATTAGAATACTTTGAAGCCATAGATAGGGACAAAGTATTGGTACAAGCAATGACAGAGATGCATCTGAAAAAATATCATATGTAGGGAAAGTTCAGTTTAGTTCAGTCACTCAGTCGTATCCGACTCTTTGCAACCCCAAGAACTGCAGCACGCCAGGCCTCCCTGTCCATCACCAACTCCGGGAGTTCACTGAGACTCACGTCCATCGAGTCAGTGATGCCATCCAGCCATCTCATCCTCTGGCGTCCCCTTCTCTTCTTGCCCCCAATCCCTCCCAGCATGAGTCTTTTCCAATGAGTCAACTCTTCTCATGAGGTGGCCAAAGTACTGGAATTCCAGCTTTAGCATCATTCCTTTCAAAGAAATCCCAGGGCTGATCTCCTTTAGAATGGACTGGTTGGATCTCCTTGCAGTCCAAGGGACTCTCAAGAGTCTTCTCCAACACCACAGTTCAACAGCATCAATTCTTCGGCACTCAGCCTTCTTCACAGTCCAACTCTCACATCCATACATGACCACAGGAAAATCCATAGCCTTGACTAGACGAAACTTAGTTGGCAAAGTAATGTCTCTGCTTTTGAATATGCTATCTAGGTTGGTCATAACTTTCCTTCCAAGGAGTAAGCGTCTTTTAATTTCATGGCTGCAGTCACCATCTGCAGTGATTTTGGAGCCCAGAAAAATAAAGTCTAACACTATTTCCACTGTTTCCGCATCTATTTCCCATGAAGTGATGGGACCGGATGCCATTCGTTTTCTGAATGTTGAGCTTTAAGCCAACTTTTTCACTCTCCACTTTCACTTTCATCAAGAGGCTTTTGAGTTCCTCTTCACTTTCTGCCATAAGGGTGGTGTCATCTGCATATCTGAGGTTATTGACATTTCTCCCAGCAATCTTGATTCCAGCTTGTGCTTTTTCCAGCCCAGCGTTTCTCATGATGTACTCTGCATATAAGGTAAATAAGCAGGGTGACAATATACAGCCTTGATGTACTCATTTTCCTATTTGGAACCAGTCTGTTGTTCCATGTCCAGTTCTAACTGTTCCTTCCAAACCTGCATACAGGTTTCTCAAGAGGCAGGTCAGGTGGTCTGGTATTCCCATCTCTTTCAGAATTTTCCACAGTTTATTGTGATCCACACAGTCAAAGGCTTTGGCATAGTCAATAAGGCAGAAATAGATGTTTTAGGGAAACTTACCAGATACAAAATAGTGCATTCTGCATGATTCTGTTTATATAAAGTTCTAGAAAAGGCAATATGTATGCAGGTCGAGAAGCAACAATTAGAACCAGACATGGAACAACAGACTGATTCCAAGTTGAGAAAGTAGTACATCAAGACTGTATATTGTCACCCTGCTTGTTTTACTTATATGCAGGGTACATCGCGCGAAATGCCAGGCTGGATGAAGCGTAAGCCAGAATCAAGATTGCCGGGAGAAATATCAATAACCTCAGATATACAGATGACACCACCCTTCTGGCATCAAGCAAAGAAAAACCAAAGAGCCTCTTGATGAAAGTGAAAGAGGAGAGTGAAAAATCTGGCTTAAAACTCAGCATTCAGAAAACGAAGATCATGGCATCTGGTCCCATCACTTCATGGCAAACAGATGGGGAAACAATGAAAACAGTGACAAACTTTATTTTCTTGGGCTCCAAAATCACTGCAGATGGTGACTGCAGCCATGAAATTAAAAGACGCTTGCTCCTTGGAAGAAAAGCTATGACCAACCTAGACAGCATATTAAAAAGCAGAGACAATACTTTACCAACAAAGGTCAGTCTAGTCAAAGCTATGGTTTTTCCAGTAGTCATGTTATGGATGTGAGAGTTGGACAATAAAGAAAGTTGAGTGATGAAGAATTGATGCTTTTGAACTGTGGTGTTGGAGAAGACTCTTGAGAGTGCCTTGGACTGCAAAATCTAACCAGTCCATTCTAAAGGAAATCAGTCCTGAATACTCTTTGAAAGGACTGATGCTGAAGCTGAAGCTCCAATACTTTGGCCACCTGATGCAAAGAACTGAGTCCTTGGAAAATACCCTGATGCTGGGAAAGATTGAAGGCAGGAGGAGAAGGGGATGACAGAGGTGAGATGGTTGGATGGCATCACTGACTCGATGGACATGAGCTTGTGCATGTTCCGGGAGTTGGTGATGGACAGGGAAGCCTGGCTTGCTGTAGTCCATAGAGTCACAAAGAGTTGGACATGACCAAGTGAAGAACTGAACTGAACTGAGAAGAGGCAAAACTAAATTATATTGATATAAATTGAATTAAAACAATGTTTGCCTGACTTGAAACTTGTGACTTTTCTGACTGTAAAAGGGGTGTAACAGAACCTTCTCAGCTGAGGGAAATGTTCTCTAATTTGATGGGGTAGTGACTCCATTAGCAAATACGTTTGTTGAAATCATTGAACTGTATAATTAAAATGCCTGTGTATCTTATTGTATGTAAGTTATACTGAAAAAGGTGACTAAAAGTCAAATATTTAGGGAAAGCATAATTAAATACTTGCAAGACCTCTACACTGAAAATTATAAAATAAATTTGAAAAACATTAAAGAAGACCTAAATAAGTGTAGAAATATGGATTGCAAGACAATATTTTAAAGTTGTCAATTATTGCATAATTGATCCATAAATTCAATGCAATCCATATAAAATCTCAGCAGATTATTTTTCTGTTGACAAGCAGAATCCCAACTATGTATATGAAAATGCAAATAAAGAACCAAATATAACCAAGACAATTTTGAAGAAGAGCACTCCAAGATTTCCATACAAGATACCAAGCTTAATACAATGCTACAGTGAAGAAATACTATGATATTGTCTCAAATATTAACATATATATGTTCATTCACACACACACACATACACACGTGAAACTTACCTACACATACTATCCTTGATTTATGGCAAAGATGGACAGTGCAATGGATAAGGATTTTTTTTAAGTCATAGCAGATCAGTTGAATATCCATGTGTGAAAAATGTTTATTAACTCCACCTTAAGTAATACCCAAAAATAAACTCCCAGTGGATTGCAGATCTAAATGAGAAAGGTAGAAATATTGTTCTAATGCAAAGTACACAGGAAGTCGTCTTTGTGACTTTGGAGTAGGCAGTATTCTTGAAAGGACACAAAAAGGACTAATAACAAGGATTAAAAAATATTACAAATTGTATTTTTTAATATTAGAAACTTCTATTCTTCAAAAGGTATCATCAAAATAATAAAGAAGCAAGCCCCAAACTAGGAAAATATTTTTGTAACATATATCTGAGAAGTGATTTGTATCTATAGAGTGTAAATAACTTTTACAAATGAATAAGAAAAAGACAATCCAATAGAAAAATGAGTGAACACCTTAAAATAACAGCTCAAAAATCAGAATATCCAAATGTCTAATACATTTGTGAAAATGTGCTCAACTTCATTAGTGTGCAGGAAATGCAAATTAAAGCCAAAATGTGATACTGCTAAATGCCACCCAGAATGTCTAAGCTAAAAAAGACAAAAAAACAAGTGTACAAGTGATTTACAAGTACAATTAGAGCTGGTATTACCACTTTGGAAAACTGTTTGAAAAATATATAAAGGTAAGCATATGTATACTCTATGACCCAGCACTCTCATTCTACATATACCCATAATAAAAAGTGTTCATTGTTTTGCAAAACAACATTTACACACATGTTCATAATCTGTGTTAGTCACTTAGTCATGTTCAACTCTTTGAAAACCCATGGACTGTAGCCCACAAGGCTCCTCTGTCCATGGGATTTTCCAGGCAAGAATACTGGAGTAGGTTGCCATTCCCTTCTCCAGGGGACCTTCCTGACCCAGGGATCAAACCCAGGTCTCCTGCATTGCAAGCAGATTCTTTACTGTCTGAGCTACCAAAGAAGCCCATAATAGCACTTTTTAAATTGCCAAAAATTAGCCAGTACCCAAATGTTCTTCATCAGGAAAATGTATTGCTTAACTGTGTATTTGAACAGTGAAATATTATTCAGCAATAAAAATGTGCAAATTACAACTACACATAATATGAATAGCTCTCACAAACATAAAATGGAAATACTGAAATAAAGCCAGAGTGAAAAAGAGGAACGTATATGAGTCTGTATGGATTTTGACACAGGCATAGCAATCTATGATGCTGGACACTTTTGGGTAATGACTGGAATGGAATTTCTACAGTGTTGTTAATGTTCTGGCTTTTTTGTTTTGTTTTGAGTGTTTGTTAAATGGTTCTAGTTTGTAAAATTTTACTGAGCTACATAGTTATAATTTGGGCACTTTTACATATGTATTTTTTACTCTTTTAAGAAGTTCCTTAAATGCCAAACAAACTTACACCATTCTTCTCATAGTAAACTGTTAAAAAAAGTGCACACTATTGGTGGATATGTAACTTTGTACATTCTTTTAAAAAATTTATTTTATTGAAGTACAGTTGATTTACAATGTTGTATTAATTTCTACTGTATAGTAAAATTATTCCATTATACATACATATATATATTTACATATACATTCTTTTTCACATTCTTTTCCATTTTGGTTTATCACAAGATATTGAATGTAGCTCCCTGTGCTATACAATAGGAACTTAAAGTTTATCTATAATTTGGTAATTCTTTCTGGAGAACAATTTGACAGTAATTATTATATGAAATGTCCATATTGTTTGATATAGTCACTTAATTCTTTACATTCTGTTCTACAGAAAAAAATAAGCATGTGTAGAAAGAATTGCACATAAAGATGTTCTTTGTTGTAAAACAAAGCAAAATGATAGAAAAAACAAAATATACAAATGTAGATTAATAGGCTTAAACAAGTCATTGCCTGTCTACATAACTGAGTTCTATTAAACAATAAAAATACACTGTAAAAGTGTATTTGATGATAAAGAATGCTTTTCATGATTTACATTTTAAATAATAGAAAAGTAGATTAGAAATAATATATTCAATGGGATTGTAATATTAATCTATATGCATATACATATAAACATAAAATGTAATAAATAAAATATAATCAGTCCTTATTTCTGAATATTCTTATATAATCAATATTAAAACAAGCAATTTCTATACATAAAACCACCAGAAACAAACATAGCAAATAACAAACTAGGAAACAGGCACAACATATATTATTAGTTCACTTTAGCCTCATTTTTTCATGCTTCAGAAAAAAGTGATGTGGAAAAATTCTTCCTTTCCACATGGAAAATCTATCACCCTCTTCACAAGTTTGTTTAAGATATAAGATATCAAAATGAATCCACCACAGATATACATGGCAAAACTAATACAATTATGTAAAGTTTAAAAATAAAATAAAATTAAAAAAAAAGATAAAAGCATTGCCATACACTCAAGTGTTAATAAAAATATAGTAGTGTTTTTATTGAAATTTAAAAATAAAATAAAATAAAACTTAAAAAAAAATAAGATACAAGATAAACCACTGTAATAGAGACCCCCAAAATACAATGGGAATATACAATGGGAATAAGAGGGAAGTGTATTTCTCTCATACAAAATAGTCTAGAGATAGAAAGGGACTTTTGGGCAGGTGAATTTGTCTGCTGTATGAAGTCAGGTGCCTTCTATCCTGTTGCTCTGCTATCTCCAAGAGCGTTGTCTTTATTCTTCATCTGAGTTCTAGGACACAGGGAGGAGGAAAGACAAAATAGTAGGCAAACTGTGGACTATTTTTAAGTCTTTATTGAATTTGTTACAAAATTGTTTCTATTGTTTTTTGTTTGTTTGTTTTGTTTTAGCCATGAAGCATGTGGGAGCCTAGCTTTCTGAGCAGGGATTAAACCCACACCCCCTGCACTGGAAGGTGACGTATTAACTGCTGGACCAGCAGGAAGTCCCCCTTTTTAAAAGTGATACAGAAGTTGCATGCTCCACATCTGCTCATATCCCATTGCAAAGAACTTGAAAAAAAGACATACTGTACTTCATATTACAAGACAGGCTTTCAGTTACAAGACAGGCTGAAAGTGTAGGGAATGTAATTTCTAGCTGAGTGATCAAGAGTTCTAAAACATTGGGAAAAGAAATCCTGTCATTTAGAGGAAGATAGGGAAAATTGTCACTAGGGACAATTAGCAGTCTTGGGTAAAAGGAGGGATGACAATAAAGTTAACAATCATCAGCCAAATTTTGGTAAAGTTGATCATCTTGGATACTACATCCACACAACTCTGTTTAGAGCAAAACAAAGTTTTCTCTATGTCTAAGAAAAGTCAACTGGGTAAATATTAGTGTGGTATACAGAGATTCTGATCATCCATATTTACTATAATTTTGTCATATTAATTTTTTGTGAGCATCATTGATTATTTCCTTAGGATAGACACCTAGAAATAAATTTATGGGCTCAAGGGGCACCCATATTTTAAATGCAAATGCCTGAGTTTTATACATAAAAGTAAAGAAAAAATTCAGTTCTATTACCTGGAAATAAGTAAGAAAGCCCTTGGAGAAGTGCAGAGCACAGACTTCCTGACTTCATGTCATAAAGAGCTTGCATTTAACCTGCTTTAAGACCATAGATATCATCAACAGACTTAAACACCTATAAAGGAGGAGTCTGAGTGAACTCTGGGAGTTGGTGATGGACAGGGAGGCCTGGCGTGCTGCAATTCATGGGGTCGCAAAGAGTCAGACACAATTGAGCGACTGAACTGAACTGAACTGAACTGAAGGGGCCCTGTACCCACAAGGCAGCATGACATAGGCCAGAGTAATTAGTGGTAACCATAGCAGGCCTGGCTTCAGTCAGACAATTCTCCTCTCTTTGCCACCCTGCTTCTAGGTCCTGCCCATGTGCTGAGGCCCAGGTCATGGTCCTTTTCGTCTTTGAGGCTTTGTATATTTCAAGCCAATCTGGCCATTGCTATCTTCTAGCTCCTATAGGCTTGGCAGTTCACCCTTTCCTTTAGCTTTCTCCAAATGGCCTCATGCGAAGGGGTATTTGGTCTACCCAGAGAGAGTATATTTTTCACCAGGGTAGTTCCCTCCTCTGAGCACACAGGGCAGTGCTGGGTATCTGAAGGGGCCCCAAAATATCAATTGATTCAACTGTGAACAAGGTAATTGAACGGAGAATACAGGAGAGAACATAGGGGTATATGGAGACAGTCTTCATTCTAAAACCTGGGTTGGCCCCCAGACTCAATACTAACCAGCTGTATAACCTTGGACACTTTACTAAAACCTCTCAAAAGGGGAAAGAGAGAGGATGAGGGAAGAACACCAGAGAATAGTGTGCCATAATAGTTCAGATGCAAAGTCAGAAGGGCCTAAACCAGCATTATGACAAATTTAGCTGTCACAATAAAGGAAGATGGAAGCTTAATGGCTATCAAAGGGATAACATTCAGACAAGGTTTTGAAATTTCAAGAAATAATGACTAGAGATTATTGGATAGGTTGGATTAATTAGTGTTAAAGGCACAAGCTCTCACTCAAAGATGACTATAAAATATATGGCTATAAAAGTCAAGTTGGCCCCCATAGACCTGTGGTTACCAAATGGTATTATTTGGATAAGGATAAATTGTGGAGTCAGTATTTTAATTTGCTAGATACAGCTGCTGATTTTTAGGATTAGAGGAAAGAGGATGAGGTTGAACCATGAGTGGTAGTTAGCAAAATCCAGACTGTGAGAAATCCTACAAATGAAAAGTCCAAGTTCTTCCACAGATAATTTGTAAGGAAAAAAAAAAGAGAGACTGAGGAAAAAGCCTACATTAAGAGATTTTAAATAAACATACTTTTTTAAAGAGCAAGAATATAGTGTACAGTTATGCACATTTGGAAGATAAAACCTTAAAGAAACCAAAGAAAGTGATTACTATAAAAGTAGGAATAGTAGTTACTTACAGGGGGAAAGGGCTTCCCTGGTAGCTCAGCTGGTAAAGAACCTGCCTGCAATTCAGGAGACCTGGGTTCGATGCCTTGGTTGGGAAGATCCTCTGGAGAAGGGAATGACCACCCACTTCAGTATTCTGGCCTAGAGTATTCCATGGACAAGAAGCCTGGAAGGCTACAGTTCGTGGGGTCACTGAACAACTCTCACTTCTAGGGGGAAAAGGGGAAGTTTCATATAAGGTGGGGCACCTAGAAGGGCTTCTAGGGTAGCTGAAAAAGTTCTATTTATTGATCTGAATTATGGTTACAAAAGTGTTCACCTCATAATATTTCACTGACCTATACATTTTAAATGTTTCTGGGCTATATCTTATAATAAAAATGCTTTAAAACCTACAAGTTTTCTTTTTTTGGCATGAGTAAAATCTAAGACACCTTTTCAAGATTCAAGACATGATAGAGCAGAGATGGTGAGATTTCAGGGTCTCCTAATGACCTCATAATAAACAAAATCAGGGTTGTTAATTCTATCACATGAAGTGACACAGTGATTTCCCAGTTTGTATTTATATTATATACATAAATATATATATATTTATATATAGTTTTTTATTTCTTTGTTCTGCAATTGCATACAATTATTCAAAATATCATATGGCATCACTGACTCAATGGACATGAGTTTGAGCAAGCTCTGGGAGTTGGTGATGGACAGGAAAGCCTGGTGTGCTGCAGTCCATGGAGTCACAGAGAGTTGGACATGACTGAGGGACTGAACTGAACTGATTGAAAGTATCATTGCGTTTTTCACTCAGCCTGCAGGCAATGTCCACCTAGGATAAAACTGCTACAGAACTATAACAATTGAGGGGCTCTTGTATAGTCTTTTACAGTCCAAATTGATTTCCTTATTTGCAAAGGCATTAGGTTCATCTTGTGTTGATTTTGTTTTGATACCTTTCCTTAAACAACTGTTAGAGATGTAATATACATACATTAAATTGTACACATATGGAGAACACATTTTGAATGAGTGGTGAGTATTGACAAATGTATACTCCAACTGCTGATCATACAACAAGTGTATAATCACTACTGCATTTGCCCCTTTGCAGTTAGTACTCCAATAAATTTTATTCCGGAAAACACACTGATTTTTATTACTATATATAGGTTTTTGCCTCCTCAGAAATGTTGTATAAATAGAATCATATTGTACATATTATTTTGTGTCTGGCTTCATCCATGTCATTGCCTACATCAGTTTGTTCCTTTTTATTGTTCAACTGTTTGTGTTTAGTATTGCAATGTAACAAATAATCCCAATTCTTAGGGGCTTAAAACAACAAACACTTATTTTTTTTTTTATTTTATGAGAAATCTCTATGATGTTTTCTGTAGGGGCTGTACAAATTTACATTCCCACCAACAGTGCACGAGGTTTCTCCTTTCTCCACTTCCTCTCCACACTTGTTATTTGTTGTCTTTCTGATAATAGCTATTCTGATAGATGTGAGGTGATATCTCATTGTGGTTTTTATTTGCATTTACCTTATGATTAGTGATGTTGAGCATCTTTCCATGTGTCTATCGGCCATCTGTATTTCTTTTTTGGAAAAATCTTATTCAAGTCCTTGGCTCATTTTTAATAGAGTTGAGTGGTTTTTGTTTTTTGATGTTGAGTTGTATGAATTCTTTGTATAGTTTGAATATTAACCTTTCATCAGATATATTGTTTGCATGTATCTTCTCCCATTCAGTAGGCTTCCTTTGGTATTGTTACAGATTCCTTCACTATGCATAAGCTTTTTAGTTTGAAGTACTCCCATTTGTTAATTTTTGCTTTTGTTTCCCTTGCCTGAGAATACTATACCTGAAAAAGTATTCCTAAAACCAATATCAAATTGATCATTGTCTATGTTTTCTTATAGGAATTTTATGGGTTCATTTCTTATATTTAAGTTATTAATCCATTTTGAGTTGATTTTTGTATATGATGTGAGAAAGTAATCCAGCTGATTCTTTTGCATATAGCTGTCCAATTTTCCTAACACCAGTTATTGAAGAGGTTGTCTTTCCCCATTGTATATTCTTGCCTCCTTTGTTTTAGATTGACCACATAAATATGGGTTTATCTTTGGATTCTCTATTTTGTTCAATTAATGTGTCTATTTTTGTACCAGTACCATACTGTTTTAATGATTGTAGCTTTGTAGTATAGTTTGAAATGGGCACATGACACCTCCAAAATTGTTTTGGCTATTTGGGGCCTTTTTGTTTCCAACAAGTTTTAGAATTATTTGTTCTAGTTCTGTGAAAAATGCCATTGGGATTTTGATAGGGATTGCATCGAATCTGTAGATTGCCTTGAGGAGTATGGTAGTTTCAACAATATTAATTCTTCTAATACATAAACATGGGATATCTTTCCATTTGTGTCATATTGAATTTATTTCATCAACATCTTGTCATTTTCTAAGTACATATCTTTAACCTGTTTGGTTAGATATAGTCCTAGGCATTTTATTCTTTTTGATGCAATTGCAAACAGAATCACTTTTTTAAAATTTCTTTCTGATAGTTCATTGTTAGTATATAGAAATACAATGGTTTTCTGTATATTGATTTTGCACCCTGCAAGTTTATTGATTTTATTTATAGTTCTAATAATTTTTCATGGCATCTTTAGTATTTTCTATATATAATATCAAGTCACCTGCAAAGAGTGACAGCTTTATTTCTTCCTTTCCAATGTTAATTCCTTTATTGTCTAATAGCTGTAGCTGGGGCTTCCAACACTATATCAAATAAAAGTGGTAAGACTGGGCATCCTTGTCTTGTTCCTGATCTTAGAGGAAACGCTTTCAGCTTTTCACCATTGAAAATGATGTTGGCTGTAAAGTTAGTCATATGTAGTCCTTATTATGTTAAAGAATGTTCCCTATATCCCTACTTTGTTGAGATTTTTTTTATTATAAATGAATGTTGAATTTTGTCAAAAAATTTTTATGCATCTATTGATGTGTGTAGTTGTTCAGTCATGTCTGACTCTTTGCAACCCTATGGACTATAACCCACAAGGCTCCTCTGTCCATAGGATTTTTCAGGCAAGAATACTGCAGTGGGTTGCCATATATGATTTTTATTCTTCAATTTTTAATGTGGAGTATCATCTTGATTGATTTACAGACAGTGAACCATCCATGCATCCCTGGGATAAATCTCACTTGATCATGGTGCATGATCCTTTTAAGTATTATTGAATTCAGTTTGCTAATATTTTGTTGAGGATTTTTCCATTTATATTTGTCAGTGATATTGGCCTGTAATATACTTTTTTAGAAAAGGCAGAGGAACCAGAGATCAAATTGCCAACATCCGCTGGATCATGGAAAAAGCAAGAAAACATCTATTTCTGCTTTAGTGACTATGCCAAAGCCTTTGACTGTGTGGATCACAATAAACTGTGGAAAATTCTGAAAGAGATGGGAATACCAGACCACCTGACCTGCCTCTTGAGAAACCTGTATGCAGGTTTGGAAGCAACAGTTAGAACTGGACATGGAACGACAGACTGGTTCCAAATAGGAAAAGGAGTACGTCAAGGCTGTATATTGTCACCCTGCTTATTTAACTTACATGCAGAGTACATCATGAGAAACGCTGGACTGGAAGAAACACAAGCTGGAATCAAGATTGCAGGGAGAAATATCAATAACCTCAGATATGCAGATGACACCACCCTTATGGCAGAAAGTGAAGAGGAACTCAAAAGCCTCTTGATGAAAGTGAAAGTGGAGAGTGAAAAAGTTGGCTTAAAGCTCAACATTCAGAAAACGAAGATCATGGCATCCAGTCCCATCGCTTCATGGGAAATAGATGGGGAAACAGTGGAAACAGTGTTAGACTTTATTTTTCTGGGCTCCAAAATCACTGCAGATGGTGACTGCAGCCATGAAATTAAAAGACGCTTATTCCTTGGAAGGAAAGTTATGACCAACCTAGATAGCATATTCAAAAGCAGAGACATTACTTTGCCAACAAAGGTTCGTCTAGTCAAGGCTATGGATTTTCCTGTGGTCATGTATGGATGTGAGAGTTGGACTGTGAAGAAGGCTGAGCACCGAAGAGTTGATGCTTTTGAACTGTGGTGTTGGAGAAGACTCTTGAGAGTCTCTTGGACTGCAAGGAGATCCAACCAGTCCATTCTGAAGGAGATCAGCCCTGGGATTTCTTTGGAAGGAATGATGCTAAAGCTGAAACTCCAGTACTTTGGCCACCTCATGCGAAGAGTTGACTCATTGGAAAAGAGTCTGATGCTGGGAAGGATTGTGGGCAGGAGGAGAAGGGGACGCCAGAGGATGAGATGGCTGGATGGCATCACTGACTCGATGGACGTGAGTCTAGGTGAACTCCGGGAGTTGGTGATGGACAGGGAGGCCTGGCGTGCTGTGATTCATGGGGTCGCAAAGAGTCGGACATGACTGAGCGACTGAACTGAACTGAACTGAATACTTTTTTATGATCTCTGATTTTTGTATCATGGTGATGCTGGACTCATATATTGAGTTCAGAAGTACTCTTCCCTCTAATTTTTTCTAATAGTTTGAGAAAGATAGGTTTTAACTTTCCTTTAAGTATTTGTTAGACTTGACCTATGAAGTCATCTGGCCCTGCACTTTAGTTTGTTGGGGGTTTTTTGTTTTGTTTTTCCACTGATTCAGTTTCATTACTGGTAATTGATCCCTTCATATTTTCTATTTCTTCCTGATTCAGCCTTTGGAGATTGGATAGTTCTAAGAATTTATCTATTTCTTCTAGGCTGTACATTTTATTGGCATGTAATTATTCACAGCAATCTCTTATGATCCTTCGTATTTCTATAGTGTTGGTTGTAACTTCTCTTTCATTTTTTATTTTATTTAGTCCTTCTTTCTTTTTTCTTGATACATCTGGCTATAGGCTTATTAATTTTGTCCTTTCAAAGTCCCAGCTCTTAGTTTTATTGATCTTTTCTTGGGATTTTTAGTCTCTATTTCATTTATTTCTACTCTGATCTGTCTCATTTCTTTCTTTCTAGTAACTTTGGGCTTTGTTTTTCTTTTTCTAGTTGCTTTACATGTAAGGTTAGAGTGTTTCCTTAAGGCTTTTTTTGGTTTGTTTTCTGAGGTAAGCTTGTACTGCTATAAATTATGCTCTTAGATTGACTTTTGCAGTGTCCCATTAGGTTTGAAATCATTATATTTCCATTTTCACTTGTCTCCTGGTATTTTTAAATTTACTTATTTGGTTGTTTAGTAGCATGTTGTTTAGCCTCAATGTATTTGTGGTTTTTGCAGTTTTTTTCTTGTGCTTGATTTCTACCTTTATATTGTTGTGGTCAGAAAAGATGTTAGATATGTTTTCAATCTTTTTCAATTTATTGACTTGTTTTTGGTCTAGCCTGTGATCTCTCTTGGAGAATGTTTCATGTGCATTTGAAAAGAAAGTGTATTTCATTGCTTTTGGATGGAATGCTCTACATGTATCCGTCAAATTCACATGGTCTAATGTGACATTTAAGGACAGTGTTTCCTTATAGATTTTCTGTCTGAATGATCTGTGCCATGATATAATTAGGGTATTAAAATCCCCCAATATGACTGTGTTACTGTCAATTTTCCCCTTTGTGCTTGTTAATATTTGCTTTATGTATTTATATATAGACATTAGTATGCTAGATTTTGTCCTCAAACTATCCTCATTTTCTAAAAAAATATTTTTCTTTTTTCCATTCAGCTTAGGTGATTTTCACTACTCTGTCTTTCAGTTCTCTGATCCATTCTTGTGCATCATCTAACCTTCTGTTGATTCCTTCTACTCTATTTTTTTTATTTCAGTTATTGTAGTCTTCAATTCTGTTTGATTCTTTGTATTTTTAAACTCTTTTTTGAAGTTCTTACTGTGCTCATCCATTCTCCTGAATTCAGTGATCATCTTTATGATCATTACCTTGAACTCTCTATTGGGTAGATAAATTATCTCCACTTTGTTAATTTCTTCTCTTGGGGTTTTGTCTTGTTTCTTCATTTGAAACATATTCCTTTATCTCCTCATTTTGCCTAATTCTCCGTGTTCATTTCTATATATTAGGCGGTTGGTCATATTGCCTCATCTTGGAAAAGTAGCCTTATGTAGGAGATGTACTATTTGGCCCAATACCATACTCCCTTTTGGTCACCAGAGCTGTGTGCTCCAGAGATGCCCACTATGTGGGCTACATGGGCTCTTCTCTTGTGATGGAGAGGACTACTATGGGCACAGTGGTAGATGGGGTTCCCTAGCCCAGTTGGTTGCCAGGCTCTGCCTTCTATCATGATTGCCAATTTGCTTGGTGGTGGGGCTGGGTCTTGGGGCAGCAGGCTATGGAGCTGGAGGGCCTGAAACTGGTGCCAACTTGCTGGTGGGGAGGTAAGCTCCTATTGCTATAGGCTAGAGAGAGGACACCAAAATGGCACTTGCCAATACCAGTGTCTTTGTGGTAGAAGGAGCTCCCCAAAATGGCTACCAGCAGCATCTATGGCCCAGAGGGAGTCCCAGTTTCCTCCTGCCTCTCTGGGAGGCTCTCTAGGATCAGCAAGTGGGTGCAAACCAAGCACCTTTCAAAGTACTGCCTCTGCAGTATGACTTGGAGCATGTTAGACTTTGTGTGCACCCTTTAAGAACAGAGTTTCTGTTTCTTACAGCCATCTAGTTCTCCTGCACACAAGTTCCACCGGCTTTCAAAGATATCTAGGGACTTGCCTTCGTAGTGCAGCAACTCTGGACTAGGGAATCTGATATGGAGCTTGGACCCTTTACTCCCTGGGGAGACCCTTTGCAATTGTGATTTTCTTTTCATTTGTGAGTTATCTACCCAGGGGTGTGGGTCTTTACTATATATGTGTACATGTTTCCACCCCTCCTACCTGTCTCATTGTGGTTCCTGCTTTATATCTTTACTGCTGCTGCTAAGTCACTTCAGTCATGTCCGACTCTGTGCAACCCCATAGACGGCAGCCTACCAGGCTCCTCCGTCCCTGGGATTCTCCAGGCAAGAACACTGGAGTGCATTGCCATTTCCTTCTCCAATGCATGAAAGTGAAAAGTGAAAGTGAAGTCACTCAGTCGTGTCCGACTCTTCACAACCCCATGGACTGCAGCCTACCACGCTCCTCTGTCCATGGGACTTTCCAGGCAAGAGTACTGGAGTGGGTCACCATTGCCTTCTCTGCTTTATATCTTTAGTTGTGGAAAATCTTTTCTGTTAGTCTTCAGGTTTTTGTCATATATAGTTGCTCTGTAAACAGTTGTAATTTGGTTGTGCCTATGGGAAGCGGGGAGTTCAGGGTCTCACTACTCCACTTCTAACCACTGGTCACACCTTAAACCATTTTTAACTGTAGAATTTAATGTATTTTAGTACACTTATAAGTGTATAGTTATCAACACTAGCTCCAGAATATTTTCTTCATCCCAAAAGGAAATCCCAGACCTCTTAAGCACTCTGATCTCCATTCTTCCCTTTATTAGCCCCTGGAAAACATTCATTTGCTTTATGTCTCTATTGATTTGAATATTATGGATATTTACCATAAATATTATCATACAATATGTGGCCTTTTATGTCTGGTTTGTAACTCACTTGTCTTTCTTTGTCCACCTTCGTGAAGTTTCACTTTATGCATGTGCAGCTTCATATATAGCAATGGACTCGAGGGAAGCTTTTTAAAGACTTTCGGAGAATGTTTTTGTGTACTAATCCCTCATCTCTGGCATTCTTCCTCACAAACTTCAGCCACCTCTACCTCCAATATCTTTATTGTCAACTCAGAAAGGCAAACACTCCTCCTCTTTATGCCACCATCCATAAGATGCCTTTAGTCAAAATCCAAAGCAATCATAGGGCTTACCTTGATTGCTTCCCTTTTCTCAGGAACCACACCCTTGTGCTGCCAATTATATAGTCTGAAAACATTGTAGTTATTTGATATATTTGCTCATTATCTAGTTCTTCAAGGCAGAGGATATGCCTGATTCCAGTTTGTCTATCATTTCTGTCATTTGTTTTATTTTAGCATGCATGTGTGCATGTTAAGTTGCTTCAGTTGTGTCTGACTCTTTGCAACACAAAGAGTAGACTGTAGCTATTCCAGGGTCTGTAGCTGGCATAGACCTATGGACTGTAGCTTGCCAGGGTCCTCTGTCCATGGGATTCTCCAGGCAAAATTATTGGAGTGCATGGCCATGCCCTCCTCCAGGGGATCTTCCCCACCCAGGGATCAAACCTGTGTCTCTTACGTCTCTTGCATTGGCAGGTGGGTTCTTTACCACTAGCACCACCTAGGAAGCCCTTATGTTAACATATTTTGCACAATTCTAGGACAATTTACTTACAGAGTCCCCTCACCCTGTGTGAAGCCTTATTGGAAAAGGAACCAGCAAGTCAGCTTGGTGTCTACCTAACACACAGAAATATTCACCCATCCTTGCCATAACAAAGGTGAGAGTACATTATGTCTCTGTCTTCACTCTGCTATCTCTTTTAGATCAACAGAATAAGTAGTAACAAGCTATGTTGTTTTTTTTTTTTTTCCAGTAGTCATGTGTGGATGTGAGAGTTGGACCATAAAGAAGGCTGAGAACCAAAGAGTTGATGCTTTCAAACTGTGGTGCTGGAGAAAACTCTTGAGAGCCCCTTGGACTGCAAGGAGATCCAACCAGTCCATTCTAAAGCAAATGGATTCTGAACACTCATTGGAAGGACTGATGCTGAAGCTGAAGCTGAAGCTCTAATATTTTGGCCATGTGATGTGAAACGCTGACTCACTGGAAAGGACCCTGATGCTGGGAAAGATTGAAAGCAAAGGGAAGGGTTGGCAGAGGATGAGATGGTTAGATGGTATCATCAACTCAACAGACATGAATTTGAGCAAGCTCCAGGAGATAGTGGAGGACATGGTAGCCTGGCATGCTGCAGTCCATGGGGTCACAGAGTCAGACACAACTTAATGACTAAACAACAACAACAACTAAGAACTGTACACCAGTTCTGTATGTACCCTCTTCTTGCAGATCTTTCTCTGCATGTAATTCTCTTAGAGCCTCCACCTCTACTCGGTTTAAAAGAGGATAGAACTATGCTCTTCCTTTCATCCATGAAAAAGGGATAGAATTGACTTTCATCATGTGCCACCCCTGGAGTTTGAATGTGCATGCATTCAATTGGACTTTGCTTCAGGCATGTCCGACTCTTTGTGATCCTATGGACCATAGCCTGCCAGCTCCTCTGTCCATGGGATTCTCCAAGCAAGAATACTGGAGGGGGCTGCTGTGCCCTTCTCCAGAGGATCTTCCTGACCCAGGGATTGAACCCATGTCTCTTATGCATCTTGCATTGGCAGGCAAGTTCTCAACCACTAGCTCCACCTGGGAAGCCTGGAGTCTGAATACCTTAGTTAAAATTCTATCTTCACTATTTACTGTGGGCTTCCCAGGTGGCACTACTGGTAAAGAACCCAAGGCAATGGCACCCCACTCCAGTACTATTGCCTGGAAAATCCCATGGACGGAGGAGCCTGGTAGGCTGCAGTCCATGGGGTCGCTGAGGGTCGGACACGACTGAGCGACTTCACTTTCACTTTTCACTTTCATGCATTGGAGAAGGAAATGGCAATCCACTCCAGTGTTCTTGCCTGGAGAATCCCAGGGATGGGGGAGCCTGGTGGGCTGCCGTCTATGGGGTCACACAGAGTCGGACACGACTGAAGTGACAACAGCAGCAGCCAATGCAGGGGACATAAGAGACGTGGGTTTGACCCTTAAGTCAGGAAGATCTCCTGGAGACAGAAATGGAAACCCACTCCAGTATTCTTGCCTGGAGAATCCCATGGACAGAGGAGCCTGGTGAGGCTACAGGCCATTGGGTTGCAAAGAGTCAGACACTACTGAAGTGACTTGGCACACATGCATTTTATAGAAGGTAGAGATGCTAATGATAGAGAATACCAGAAAAACAGGTTTATTAGAAGGATGAACTATGGTGCCGTGTGTGCTAAGTCACTTCAGTTGTGTCTGACTCTATGCGACTCTATGGATCACAGCCTGCCAGGCTCCTCTGTCCATGGGATTCTCCAGGCAAGAATACTGGAGTGGGTTTTCATGCCCTCCTCCAGGGAATCTTCCTGACCCAGGGATCAAACCTGCGCTTCTTACATCACCTGCATTAGCAGGTGGGTTCTTTACCACTAGCGACACCTGGGAAGCCCTGAACTATGGTATTTACTTTCATTTCTGTACTCTATTCAGTTAATAAAGAGTGACTGCTTTCAAACTGGAAGAAAGAACCCTACAAATGCAATGATCTGCATTAAAAAGCTGTTTATAGAGGCTTCAGGACTTCTCCACCCCACCAACAGATCTTTTGCCTCTATCACAACTACAATGCCCCACTCTTTTTAATATCTCTTTTATTTCTCCTCTTAAATAGTTTTTGGAACTACTTACCTAAAAGTGGTTGGTGGCAACTTTGCATTTATGATGAGCCACTGTTTTCCTAAAAACAAATATTAAGAACACATTGCTGAGAATTCCCTGGTGTTCCAGTGGTTAGGACTCCATGCTCTCACTGCCTGGGAGGACCCAGGTTCAATCCCTGGTCAGGGAACTAAAATCCCACAAGCTGCACAGCATAGCCAAAAATAAATAAATAAGTAAATAAACATTAAAAAAAAGAACACATCTCTCTTTCTGTTGCATATATTTCAAGCTAACCAATCAACAACAGATTCACTGATTACTACCAAAAGTCTTAGCAACAAAAGCTTTTGTGTGATAATTGACTAAATGGGGCCAATTTCTGTTAGTGCTTCTAATTCCCCAATGTGACGGAGTAAGGTCTTTGTTGTTGTTGTTTAGTCATTAAGTCGTGTCTGACTGTTTTGTGTCCCATGGACTATAGCCCGTCAGGCTCTTCTGTCCATGGGATTTTCCAGGCAAGAATACTGGAGTGGGTTGCCATTTCTTTCTCCAGAGTAAGGTCTAAAGAAACATAAATAAGATAGAGATGTATGGGAGAAATGAAAATCTATTGGATTCTAAATAAGAGTGCCGAGGAAAGGTGGGATCTTTTAAACACAGTATTAAGGGAGATAAAAGGGCATGGTACAAACTGGGAGAGAAAAGGCATGATACTGAGATCAAAGTAGTAAAATTTTATGACTGACTTTTGAGATCTGAAAATCTAAGGACAAGGTGTGTAGCATTATGGAATCAGGAGCTCGCCTAATGAAAAGGCCTCCACATACTCAGGAGTGCCTCAAAAGTGTAGCCTCTAGTTGTTCTGTACATTTTAAACTTCCAAAAATGTATCTGGTTGGAGAGTCTACATTTCTTATGACTCAGCAACAGAAACAGATGGCTGGATCTTTTTATCCTCTTATCGTGAATCTTTTTTATAAATGCATGTATTGTTACTGTATTTCTGATTATTAAAGGAATATATGTTTATGGGGGGAAGAATAGGAAATTATCAGAACAAAAGTACAAACCACGATCCCAATCATTACTTCCTTCCTTAATTTACCCCATCCCCTCCAATTTGGTTGCAATAATTGAAGTGCAAGGAAAATGATGGCTGTTAGTGACTGAGGAGAGGGCGGGTGAAAGGAAGACTGCTACCTTTCTGTTCTTGTAGTTTAGAAGAGAATGAATCGTCTTCTCTCTCCAACACAACCATTTAAAAAGTAACAATTGTTAATATGACTATGGTAATCAGAGAGAGGCAAATTCCAACTACAGGGAGAAGGGGCCCCTTTTGACCTCTGGAATTAGCAGTGACAAAAATGAATGACAGGGCCTGGTGGGGGTGGGGGGAGGTTGGTAAGCTGCTCCACTTCTCCAGCACAGCTGGTGGGAGAGGAAAGTGGGGACCAGAGTTGGAGGATGACATAATCCTCACGTGATCAGGAGCTGGCGTGAAGTCCCTGTATTTCTGGGATTCTTTCTCCTCTGGCTACCAGCTCCTTACTGCCCTGCAGGTGTTCCTGCTTGTGACCAAGAGAAAGAGGACATAAAATCTAAATCCCAGCAGGTTGGTGTGAGGGAACCACTGGAACTCTTGGGGTGGTAGTGGCTGAATCTACTACTGGAGAAGGTCTAGGACTGCTTTCCCCAACCCCCATGAAGATAATTGTATTTCTGAAGGAGGGTGGGGCTGGAGTAGGTGGAAGTCTCTTGAGAGACACCCAGAAATTTAGTGGTAGTTTAGAAATAATCAGCTTCCCTCACACTGGTAAGATTTCCCTTTTTTCTTCTTTTCTTTCCCCAACTCCATTGAAGGAAATGAGGTGTGGGCTGGTGTGTGGAGAAAGGCTGGAATCCTGAGGTGGAGACAGATAAATTTAGAGAATTTGAAAATAGTTCATCTCATTGACTGCTGGTCAAGGGATCCAGTGAAGTGGGGAGTGAGGGGACAGTGGTCCTCATAGGACTAGGCCCGAGGGTGAGGGATGTGAGGTGGGGGCGGCACAGAGATCCAGTAGGAAAGGATAGGACCAGGAAGGGAAACAGGAGGTAGGAAATTTGGGGTAACAACAGTGGTGAGGATCCTGGATTCAAGATAATATAGAACTCCCTCCTCCCCCCTCCTTCCTTTCTGCCAGCGGGTCTGAGGGTCTGTGTTCACAGATTTCTCGAGGCAAGAAAAAGAGAAGGAAACTATCCCAAACCGTCTCTGGTCAGTGTGAGGCAGGCACTCAGCAGTCTCTCAGGGAGGGTGTTGGAAAGGTCGAGAGCTGGGTTAAATTTGTGGCCTCATAGCTCACCTCCCTGTCCGCTCCCCTTCTCCCGCCCATCAGAGAGGCCATTTAACCTTGTCTGCTGGAGAAATGGTGGGTTGCTGAAGGAGGAGAAAGGAGGTGGAGAAGGGGTGGGAGAGGAACGGGCGGCATCTCGAATTTCAGGAGGGTTGGACCAGTGTGGTAGGGGTAAGGAATCAGGCGAGTAACCAGCTTCAAAGAGAAACTGACAAGGTTGAATCAAAAGAAGTGAAGCAATCTTACTTACATTTTCTCCCTGGACCTAAGCAGGAAATCACTACATCATGCAAAAATCCTGCAAAGAAAATGAAGGAACACCCAAGTGCAACGTGCCAAAGAGACAGGAAGAGCGCTCCTATGGAGAGTTCCAACGCCAGCAAACAGAAGGGAATTTTAGGCAAAGGCTGCTTCAGTCTCTAGAGGAATTTAAAGAGGACATAGACTTTAGGCATTTTAAGGATGAAGGAATGACAAGAGAGGGAGATGGGATGGAAAGGTGTTTGGAAGAGATAAGGGGTCTGAGAAAGAAATTTAGGGCTCTGCTTTCTAACCGTAAGCATTTTCGGGACCATCCATATCCCATTTAATGCACTTCTCCCCAGAATTCGACTATTTTCTGTTATTAATATTGCAGCATTGGTTCCTTTTGTCTGCGTTTTCTTGTGAAATATTTGCTACTATTTTATTCCAATCCTTCAATGTTTTACATGTGACTCTTGTTACCATCATTTCATCTTTTGACCTGATCTCACTCATTTAATAGAGTTGTTTCATTTGCTTGCATGTGAAGATGCTCATTGTATATTGTAAAGTGAAAATAATATGTTGAAAAAATGATATATATAGATATACCTACATATATCTTATATGTACATTTATATATGTCATAATACCAAAAACGTCTGAATTATTATATAACAAAAGGTTAACAGTGAATCACTGTGTTATCTGTATTTTATTTTATTTTTTTACCTATCTGCATCTTCTCATTTTCCAAAATGAATTATATATATGTGTGTGTGTGTATGTGTGGATTACTTGTGTCACAAAAAACTAAAATAAACAAACACGATAAAAGAAATTGTCAATCACCTTTGAAGGGCAATGAAACAACAAACTCCTAATAACAGACCTTGGAGTAGGAAATGGCAACCCACTCCAGGATTCTTGCCTGGAGAATCCCATGGACAGAGGAGCCTGGTGAACAAAGAGTCCGTACATGACTGAAGTGACTTAGCACATGTGCACACAGTATATATGTATGTATACTTAAGCATTATTTCTTAACTGGACTTAGCATTTTGCATTTTCAAGTAAAGGCTATTATATTTCATTATATTTCTATTGATTACTGCTGTGACTTATGCATAGTGGGTACTTAATAAATGTTTACTTAATTAGAATTATAGTGTTCCTGGCCTAGTTTTTTGGAGCCCAAAAAATAAAGTCTGACACTGTTTCCCCTGTTTCCCCATCTATTTGCCATTAAGTGATGGGACCAGATGCCATGATCTTAGTTTTCTGAATGTTGAGCTTTAAGCCAACTTTTTCACTCTCCTCTTTCACTTCCATCAAGAGGCTTTTGAGTTCCTCTTCACTTTCTGCCATAAGGGTGGTGTCATCTGCATATCTGAGGTTATTGATATTTCTCCCGGCAATCTTGATTCCAGCTTGTGTTTCTTCCAGTCCAGCATTTCTCATGATGTACTCTGCATAGAAGTTAAATAAGCAGGGTGACAATATACAGCCTTGACGTACTCCTTTTCCTATTTGGAACCAGTCTGTTGTTCCATGTCCAGTTCTAACTGTTGCTTCCTGACCTGCATACAGGTTTCTCAAGAGGCAGGTCAGGTGGTCTGGTATTCCCATCTCTTTCAGAATTTTCCACAGTTTATTGTGATCCACACAGTCAAAGGCTTTGGCATAGTCAATAAAGCAGAAATAGATTGCAGCCATGAATTTAAAAGACACTTATTGCTTGTAAGGAAAGTTATGACCAACCTCAATAGCATATTAAAAAGTAGAGATATTACTTTGCCAACAAAGGTCTGTCTAGTCAAGTTTATGGTTTTTCCAATGGTCATGTATGTATGTGAGAGTTGGACTGTGAAGAAAGCTGAGTGCCAAAGAATTGATGCTTTTGAACTGTGGTGTTGGAGAAGACTCTTGAGAGTCCCTTGGACTGCAAGGAGATCCAACCAGTCCATTCTGAAGGAGATCAGTCCTGGGTGTTCTTTGGAAGGACTGATGCTGAGGCTGAAACTCTAGTACTTTGGCCACCTCATGTGAAAAGTTGACTCATTGGAAAAGACCCTGATGCTGGGAGAGATTGGGAGCAGGAGGAGAAGGGGATGACAGAGGATGAGATGTCTGGATGGCATCACTGACTCAATGGACATGAGTTTGAGTGAACTCCAGGAGTTGGTGATGGACAGGGAGGCCTGGCGTGCTGCAATTCATGGGGTCTCGAAGAGTCAGACATGACTGAGCAACTGAACTGAACTGGCCTAGTTCTACCTCTGATAGCTTAAAGTTGGGAATAATATATTTCTTTAGAAACTGTAACGTTTATTTTCGAAAGGAATGCAACAGGAAAGCGGTTATTCCCCAAATTCAACCTACAAAACTATTATAACATTGTATAATTGATGTCTCTCAAAAAATCAACTCCTGACATTATAATCATGTAGAGTACTTGTTACAAACACACATTTTTTTACAAATATCTCCCCATACACACACACACACATCCTTGTACAAAATCAGAATCTCTGTACATATGGCCTTGGAATCTTCATTTTGGGAGTTCCCATGAAATTATGTTCTCCAAAACTGCTTCAAAAACTCTCACTATAGAACCTGTTTCAACTGAGCAGTGCAGAAGCAGTTTCCTTATAACCAAAGAGCCTAATCATTTATCCTTCATAATTAAGGGCTCTTGAAAGTCAAAATGGTTGTTACCATAGCTGGAAAATTGAGGGTACACACCAAGTAAATCTATGTGGAGAATAAGCATTGTTCACCCTTAGTAGAAGGCAAGAAGAAAAATGGAAAATGAATAAAATAAAAACAAGTTGCTATCTCTATTAAATAGACAAGTGTTTATTTACAATACTCAGCTTTATTGAATATGTAGGCATTTTCATACTCATTGAGAAAGTAAATTGCTATATCCATTTTTTTTTTGCTTCCATTCACAGTAAGTATCAAAAGCTCTATACTTCGCATGCTCCATGTCTCACAAATTCTACTGCTTAGACTTTGTCCTAAAGAAATAATCAAAAAAAGAAAGAAAGAATCAGAGCAGTGAGCAAATTTTTAGCTATAAGTATTTTTATTTAAAGATGTCATACATTTTCAGGGAGCTTTTTTAACCTAAGAATCAACTACATGGACTATCGAATCAAAAGGAAATGAACATAGATTCCTACTAGCCACATACACAAAAATACATCCCAGGTAGATTAAAGATGAAAATGTGAAAAATACAAATAAAATACTGAAATGAAAATTAAGAAAAATTTATATAGTCTTGGGTTGTGATTATCTTCTTAAGCATAAAAGAAAATCCAGAGGTTGTCAAGGAAAAAAATATAAATATCTAAAAACAAGAAATAGCCTGGAAGAAAAATATTTGCAATAGCATGACAGATAACAGGAAAATATCTCTAATGCCCCAATAGCTTTTGCAAATGGAAAGGAAAAAATAAACAAATCTGTAAAAATATGTACATATCATATTACATAAAATTCCATTGCTTTGTTTTATAATAGAGATATATATCTGAGATATATGATATATACACAGAATGCTTAGATGGATGTTTATTGTGACATTGTAAAAGCCAATATATTAGAAATAGCTAACTCATCAAAAGGAAAAGGTCAAATCAACTGTGGTCTAGCTATATACTAAGAAAAGTACATGGTAGTTAAAAAAATGAGATTTTTTTTTTTAATTTTAATTGGAGGCTAATTACTTTAAAATATTGTAGTGGTTTTTGCCATACATTGACATGAATCAGCCAAGAATGAGATTCTTATGGTGAATATTGCTGAGTAAAGACATTATATATCTTTATGTTGCTATTGTCACAAGTAATGAATTACCTAGTTCACCTTAATATAATTTCCTTTAACCACACATTCAATTCCAATTTCCTTCCCACAATTAAACATTTATCAGCTTTGTGGATATCTATCTAAAAATTTATATATTTCTGTTTTGTATTTTAGCTAAATATTATGTTACATTATGACTTTCAGGAGCTCTTAATTATGAATTATAAACTAGTAGGCTCTCTGATTATAAGAAGACTCCTGTACAGCTCACCTGAAACTGAGTCTATGGTTATGTATGAACATTAACTTTACAGTTATTGTTTTGTGCATTTGTCTTTTAAGTCATATAGAAGAAAAAGAGACGTTATAAACCAAATATGCAAAACTATTTGCTTTTGTATTTAGCTAGGTAGCTGTCTCTACCATTGTTGTTTAAGTCTTCATATGACTTTGAGTTATGCATTTACCTTGTGTCCCTTCATTTCAGCTTGGAAGTCTTATAGGATGTTCCAAAGGTCAGTGAATACAAATGCAATGAATCTATTTTCTATAGTATAAATATAATTTACGCTATTCAAACTATTCCCCTATTGATTAGCATTCAAGCTATTTCTATATTTTGCCCACTAAAAGAATTGCTACCTGCCATGAGCATGCTTGTATATATATTCAAACTACTGGTGCTTTTATTTCTGTAGAATAGATTCTGGAAAGTAAAACTGCTTGATCAGAAAGTACATGTTCTGGGAATTCTCTGGTGATCCAGTGGTTAGGACTCTGCACTTTTCCTGTGAGGAATTGGGGTTCAGTCCCTGGTGGGGGAACTAAGATCCAGCAAGGTGAGTAGCAAGGCCAAAAAGAAAAAAAAAAAATTCGTGTTCTTTTACTTTTTCCAGCTTTCCTTGCACATATGTTGGGGCCATCGAATGTAATATAAGACACATCTAAGGCTTATAAACAATGCAGGGTGATCTCTCCACACTCCTTTCAGTAACCTTGGAAACCATGTGTGCCATCTGGATCACATAAAACTGTGAGATGAATGCAGGCTAGATACCCAAACAATCAGTGGAGGAGAGCCAAGCTGGAGAGCCAATAACTCTCATGAACTGACAGGAAGGAATAATAAACCATTTTAAAGTCAGTGAGTCAGGAAGATCCCCTGGAGGAGGAAATGGCAACTCACTCCAGTATTCTTGCCTAATCCCATGGGCAGAGGAGGCTGGTGAGCAATAGTCCATGCTGTCACAGAGTCAACATGACTCAGCAGCCACATCTTAACATCTTGACAAAGTCAGTGAGATAGCCTCGTTAATCTTAATATACTGCTTTAAATACACCTTAACCCAGTTTCAATCCCTTCTCCACAAACACTTATCAGTTTGACAGCTATCCATCTAGAAATTCATATATTTCAGTATACATTTTAGCTTAATGTTATAAAATTACATTTACTGCCCTACTGTTTTTACTTAAAAATATTCCTAGAGATGCTTCAAAAAAGAATCTCATCCTTTTTAATGACTATGTAGTTTTGTTAGAGCATAGTTTATTTGATCTTTCCCTCCTGATGACCTGGGTTATTTCCAATATTTTGACTCTTACAAACAATTTCACAGTAAAAATCCATCTATGCATTTTTGAGCATGCGTGTACGTATATCTCTACAGTAATACAAAGCAGTGGAAGTGTTAGGTCATATAGCATGTACATAATTTTACTTGTTTGTTTATTTACCAGTGTACGCCAGAAACACATAATCATCTTGAAAGTCCTGTTGAATACTGATGTAAAAATTCTCAACAAAATGCTACCAAACTAAACTAGCAGCATATTGAAAGGATTTTACATCATGATGAAATAGGATTTGTCCACGAAATTAAAGAGTGATTCAATACATGAAAATCAAGTAATGTCATATAGATTACATTATATACATGTATTAATATGTACATTATATGTTACATTAATATAAGAAAGGTAAACACATTGTCTCAATACAAAAGAAAGTATTTTACAAATTCCAACATTGTTTTATAATACAAACACTCAACAAACTAAGAATATAAGAGGGTTGTCTTACATGATAAAGGAATTTATAAGAAACTCAAAACTAAATTATACTCAACAGTGAAGGATTGAAATCTTTCCATGTAATATCAGAAATAAGACAAGGTTACCTGCTTTCATCAATATTTTACTGAATGTTCTAGCCAGGGAAATTAAGCAAGAAAAAGACATTAATCAAATCCAAATTGGAAAAAAAGTATCTTTATTTGCAGATGATGTGACACTATATGGGCTTCTCTGGTGGCTCAGATGGTAAAGAATCCGCCTGCAATGCAGGAGATCTGGGTTCAATCCTTGGGTTGGGAAAATCCCCTGGAGGGGGGCATGGCAATCCACTCCAGAATTCTTGCCTGGAGAATCCCCATGGACAGAGGAACCTGGTGGGCTGTACAGTCCATGGGGTCACAAAGAGTTGGACACAACTGAGCAACTAAGCACATCATATATAATAAATCCCAAAGAGTATGCAAGAAGGCTGCTGCTGCTGCTGCTAAGTCACTTCAGTCGTATCTGACTCTGTGTGACCCCATAGACGGCAGCCCACCAGGCTCCCCCGTCCCTGGGATTCTCCAGGCAAGAACACTGGAGTGGATTGCCATTTCCTTCTCCAATGCATGAAAGTGAAAAGTGAAAGGGAAGTTGCTCAGTCATGTCTGACTCTTGGCTACCCCATGGACTGCAGCCCACCAGGCTCCTCCGTCCATGGGATTTTCCAGGCAAGAGTACTGGAGTGGGGTGCCATCGCCTTCTCCATGCAAGAAGGCTACTAGAGCTAATAGATGAACTAACTTGGCAAACTGCAAGACACAAGATAGCCATCCAAATTCTGTTGTATTTTTGTATACTAGCAATGAGGAATCCAAAAATGAAATTAAGAAAACTATTCTATGCACAAAAGCATGATAAAGAGCAGAATACTTAGGAATAAAGTTATCCAAGGAAGTTCAATATTCATACACTGAAAATTACAAAACTATTGAAAGTAATGAAATAAGACCTAAATAAATGGAAAGATACCCCATGCTCATGAATTAGAAGATCTATATTCTTAGAGTGGCAATAATTCCCAAAGCAGTCTACAGATTCAATGTGATTCCTTTCAAAAAAGAACAATCCATTTTCCTGAAATGGATAAGCTAACAAAAATTCTTATGAAATTTTTGAAATCCCAAATAGGTTAAAAAAAATCTTGAAGGGAAAACAAAGTAAAAAAAGACTCACATTTTCTTATTTCAAAATCCTATAAATTTATAGTAATCAAAAGAGTGTACTACTGACATAAGGATAGATATATAGATAAATGGAATAGAATTTAGAATCCAGAAATTTTTTTAATGGCCAATTAATTTTTGACAAGAGTGACAAGTCCATTCAATTGGAGAAAGTATAAGCTGTTCCATAAGTGGTAATGAGACAACTGGATATCCGCATGTAGAAGAGTGAAGTTAGATTTCAATTCACATTATATCCAAAAACAAAAAATGGATTAAAGATCTAAATGAAGAAGCTAAAACCATAAAACTTTCGAAACAAAACAGAAGCAATTCATTAGCCAAAAGAAAAAAAAAAAGATGAATTGGACTTCATCAAAATTAAAAACATTTGTCCATCAAAGGATACTATCAGAGACTTCCCTGGAGGTCCAGTGGTTAAGACTCTGTGCTTCCACTACAGGGGCTCATGTTTGATCCCTGGCCAGGGAACTAAGATCCCACATGCCATGCCATGTGGCGTGGCCAAAACAAAACAAAACAAACAAATTAATAAATAATCTTTTTTAAAAAGGGACACTATCAAAAAAGCAAAAAGACAACCTACGGAATGGAAGAAATATTTCTGTATAATATATCTGATAAAGGTCTAGTGTTAGAATATATGGGCTTCTCTGATGGCTCAGCTGGTAAAGAATCTGCCTGCAATGCAGGAGACCTGGGTTCAATACATGGGTTGGGAAGATCCCCTGGAGAAGGGAAAGGCTACCCATTCCAGTTTTCTGGTCTGGAGAATTCCATGGAATAGTTCACGGGGTCTTAAAGAGTCAGACATGAATGAGCAACTTTCACATTAGAATATATAAAGAATTCCTGCAATTCAACAACAAAAAAACAAACAGCCCAATTTAAAATTTTTGCAAAGGACTTTAATATAGACTTTTCTCCAGAAAGGATACAATTGGTCATAAGGAACATTAAAATATGTTCAACATTATTAGTCATTAGAGAAATAGAAATCAAAACCACAATGAGATACCACTTACATCCACTGTGATGGCTCTAATCCATAAAACTGAAAATAACAAGAGTTGGTAAGAACATGAAAAATTGTAATCCTGGGCTTCCCTGGTGGAGACTTCACCTTCAATATATGAGACAGGAGTTTGATCCTTGATCCTGGAAGATCCCACACACCTCAGAGCAACTAAGCCTGTGCGCCACAACTACTGAGCCCGTGCACCCTAGAGCCTGTGTTCCACAACAAGCGAAGCCACTGTAATGAGAAGCCTGTGCACTGCAACTAGAGAGTAGCCACCACTTGCTGCAACTGGAGAAAAGCCTGCATGCAGCAATGAAGACCCAGCACAGCTGAAAAAAAATGTAATCTTTACAGATTGCAATGTGAATGTAAAATGGTACAGGGCCTGTAGAAAAGTGAGTTCTTCAATGGGTTCAACATAGAATTACTGTATGATCCAATAATTATACTCCTAGAAATGAACCCCTTTTCAGAATTTAAAATAGGTATTCAAACAGTTGTACAGAAATTTTTATAGCAACACTATTCACAATAGCCTAAAGATGGAAACAACCCAGATGTCCATCAAATGATGAGCTGACAAACAAAATGGGATGCACCCATGCAATGGACTACCATTCAGTCCTAAAAATGAATGAAGTACTGATACATTCTACAATGTGGATGAACCTTGAAAACATTATGCCAAGTGAAAGAAGCCAAACATGAAAGGTCACATATTGCATGATGCCATTTGTATGAAATCTCAAAATATGTAAATACATAAAGACAAAAAGCAAATTAGTGATTCCTAGGGCTGGGGACAGGGCAGAAAGGGGAGTGACTGTTTAATGGGTACAAGATATCCTTTGGGACTAATGCAAATGTTTTGGAACTAGATAGAAGTGACAGTTGTGCAGCTTTGTGAGCATACTAAATGCCACTGAATTGCACACTTAAAATAATTTTATTTTATGTGAATTTCACCTCAATACAAAATTATATGCATTTTCGTGTTTAGAAATATTTCCTTTTGCTCCTAAGAGTTTGTACCAATTTACAGTGGCGTCGGCAATGCATGAGACTATTCCCTTCACATCACCAGGACTGTATTAAAAACCTTTTTGATCTCTAGTCTTTTCAGACTACCCCAGTTCATGAAGACTGTCACTTTCTCTAAACTATTTTTGACCTTCACCTTTTAGTCCATAATCATTCTCTAAATATGCTCGTGTAGGGCTTTACCTACTTAACAGAAAATCATTGCCAACAGGTCAGTTGTGTCCTCTTAAACCTGTCTCAGTGATAGAAACAAAGTGCTTTGCATTAGTGTTTTCTACATTTAGATCCTCAGATTTATACCTATGTTACAGATATTGTTCTAATTTTACAGATAAAAAACTGAGGTTCAAAGTTTTAGGTAATACTTTTAAACCCTGGAGTGTATCAAGGCTGGGATTCTAGCTTCCCAATCTACCTATCATTCCATGTGTCCTTCTGGCTGATGAGACTTGTTTATCAGCTTCTACACATTTATATTTTAATGGCCATACTATGTAATGCATATATGTATTCATTTAATGACACCCCCTGCTGAGGATGAGGGTAGCAGTGAACTTATGTTCTTTAGGCTGAGAAGTCTGGGACTGAGGACCATATAGATTGGCTGGTGTCAAAGTCAAAATGGTATAAAGCAATGTGCAATTTTAAATTACCAGCTTTTTTTTGCTGAATTTGAAAGGCTATCTTTATTATATTCTAAAAGTCAAGTTGTTTCTCTGTCTGTATCAACCTTCCAATGGTATTCCTTAGCTTTTTCTCTATTCTTGGGCAGTCACTTAAAAAAAATATTCTTAATCTATCTGGCAGTGGAGTTTGCTTTTACTGTTTGTTTTAATCAATTTGTGTATTTGTATATGCATGTGTATTTATAATTAAGAGAAATTTTATTTTTTATTTTTTAACCATTTATCATTTCTTTATTATTATTATTATTTTTTACTTTACCATACTGTATTGGTTTTGCCACACATCAACATGAATCCGCCACAGGTGTACATGTGTTCCCCTTCCTGAACCCCCCTCCCATCTCCCTCCCCGTACCACCCCTCTATGGTACATATACACAATGGAGTATTACTCAGCCATTAAAAAGAATACATTTGAATCAGTTCTAATGAGGTGGATGAAACTGGAGCCTATTATACAGAGTAAAGTAAGCCAAGAAGAACAACACCAATACAGTGTACTAATGCATGTATATATGGAATTTAGAAAGACGGTAACGATAACCCTGTATGCGGGAGAGCAAAAGAGACACAGATGTATAATTCAGAGAAATTTTAAAGCAACATTTTCAAATTCCAAAAAGATTCCTTGTGATTTGAATTGAAACTGAAATGAATTTAAATACATGAATTTATGCATAATTTTCATCTTTTACAGTAGTTGTCCCACATAAGCTCTTGGGCCCCCAAGTGTACCCAAAGATTGCACTTATTGTCTCTCCTCTCAGTATTCCATGGTAACAAGGCTGTGTGAGCTGCTAAAAGCTTACATATAAATAAGTAACTCAAAGTTCCTTTTTACCTTGGTGAAGGTGGTGGTTTCTGCCCCACTACATCATCCTCTTAAAAAAATATTCTTCCAGAAGTACCTGTTTCATATGATTATGGGAGAAAGTAGAAATAAGATATTAAATAACAGTGGTTTTTATAAGATTTCATATTTGAAAAAATAAATCAATTAAACAGGAACAATATATAATGTACAAATGTCTGCAAGTAACATTCCATAGTATTCCAGGAAAAATATAATTGAGTATCTTAAACCTGAACCATGGCAGTATAACAGGTAATAGGTTTGGGGAAAAGTAGGCAGAGGTGAAAGATAATTAGAAGGATGAATTCTCAGGAATTGGTTATTGATGTGATTGAGGGAATAAAAGTAAAGGATAATACCCAGGTTTCTGATTTGGCATGTAAAAGGATATTGGCATTATTTATTTAGATGGGAAATGGTGGTAGCTTAAATGTGTGTAACGGTAGGGGAGTTGGATAAAAAAAAAACAAAAAACTGGTTCTAGAGGCATATTAAAAAGTTATATCCCAATCAACATCCAAGCAAGTTATTCCGTGGAGATCACAAAATAGTCAAAGGTTTATAAGGCGAGGTAAAAGACCCAGAATAGCCACCACAATACTGAAGAACAATGAAATTGAAAGACTGGCTTCAATGACTACAACAGAAATGCAAGGCTTACGATAAATCTAAAGTAATCATGATAGTGTGGTATTTTCAAATGAGAGAAGACTAGATGAATGGAACAGAATAGAGAGCTCAGAAATAGACCCACATATAGTCAATTGACATTTGAGAAAGGAGCAAAGACAATCCAATGGAGCAAAGAGAATCTCTTCAAAAAGTGGTGCTGTAACAACTGGACATCTATATGCAAAAAAATGAATGTAGACACAGATCTTACACCCTACATAAAAATTAACTCAAAATGCATCACAGACGTAAATGTAAAATGTAAAATTATCAAACTACTAGATGGTAACATAGAAAATCTAGATGACGTTGGATGTTGGGCATGGCAATGACTTTTTAGATATTACACCAAAACCATGATACATGAAATACTTGACAAGATGGACTTCATTAAAATGAAAAACAGCTCTGCAAAAAACAATATCAAGAGAATTAGAAGACAAGCCACAGACTGGGAGAAAACATTTGCAGAAAACACAACTGAGAAAGGACCATTATCCAAACTATACAAAGAATTCTTAAAATTCAATAATAAGAAAACCAAAAACATGATTTAAAAATGGGCCAAAACCCTTAACAGACACCTCGCCAAGGAAGAGCCACAAATAAGTATATGAAAAGATGCTCCACATCCTAAGTCATCATCTAAATACAAATTAAAACAAGATACACTGTACACTTATTAGAAAGATCAAAATCTACAACATTGACAACACCAATTGCTGTAAAGGATGTGAAACAATAAGAACTCTCATTCATTGCTGATGGGGCTGAAAAATGGTTTAACCATTTTGGAATACTGGCAGTTTCTTAAAAAGTAAACATCCACTTATCATATGATCCAGCAATCATGCTCCTTGGTATGTACACAAACGAGCTGAAAACTTACGTCCATATAAAAATCTGCACACAGATGTTTGTAGAAGTTTTCTTCATAATTGTCAAAACCTGGAAGCAACCAAGATGATTTTTACTAGGTGAATGGATAAATAAATGGTGGTACATACAGACAGTGGAATCTTATTCAGAACTAAAAATGAATGAGCTAAAAACCATGAAGACATGGAGGAGTCTTAAATGCATATTACTAAGTGAAGCAAAGCTAGTCTGAAAATGCTACAAACTGTATGATTCCAACTACATGACATTTGGGGAAGATGCATGGGTCCTGGTGGAGAGATCTGACAAAACGTGGTCCACTGGAGAAGGGAATGACAAACCACTTCAGAATTCTTGCCTCGAGAACCCCATGAACAGTATGAAAAGGATGAAAATGCAAAATGATATGACACTGATAGATGAGCCCCCAGGTCGGTAGGAGTCCAATATGCCACTGGGGAAAACGTAGAAATAGCTACAGAAAGAATGAAGAGGTGGGCCAAAGTGGAAAGCACACCCAGTTGTGGATGTGTCTGGTGGTGAAAGGCCGATGCTGTAAGGAACAATATTACATAGGAACATGGAATGTTAGGTCCATGAACCAAGGTAAATTGGACATGGTCAAGCAGGAGATGTCAAGAGTGAACATTGACATTTTAGGAATCAGTAAACTAAAATGGACAGGAATTGGCGAATATAATTCAGATGACCATTATATCTACTACTGTAGCCAAGAAGTCCTCAGAAGAAATGGAGTAGCCTTGAAAGTCAACAAGAGTCCAAAATGCAGCACTTGGGTGTAATCTCAAAAATGACAAAATGATCTCTATTCATTTCCAAGGCAAACCATTCAATATCACAGTAATCCAAGTCTAGCCCCAACCACTAATGCCGGAGAAGCTGGAGTTGAATGGTTCTCTGAAGACTTACAAGACTTTCTAGAACTAACACCAAAAAAGATGTCCTTTACATCACAGGGGACTGGAATGCAATGGTAGGAAGTCAAAAGATACCTGGAGAAACAGGCAAGTTTGGTCTTGGACTACAAAATGAAGCCAGGCAAAGGCTAACAGAGTTTTGCCAAGAGAACACACCGGTCATAACAAACACCCTCTTTCAACAATACAAGAGATAACATGGACATCACCAGATGGTCAATACCAAAATCAGATTGATTATATTCTTTGCAGACAAAAATGAAGAAGCTCTATACAGTCAGCAAAAACAAGACCTGGAGCTGTGGCTCAGATCATGAGCTTCTTATTGCAAAATTCAGGATTAAATTGAAGACAGTAGGGAAAACCACTAGACCATTTAGGTATGACCTAAATCAAATCCCTTATAGTTATACAGTGGAAGTGACGAATAGATTCAAGGGGTTAGATCTGATAGACAGAGTGCCTGAAGAACTATGGGCGGAGGTTTGTGACATTGTAGAGGAGGCAGTGATCAAGACCATCCCCAAGAAAAAGAAATGCAAAAAGGCAAAATGGTTGTCTGAAGAGACCTTACAAATAGCTGTGAAAAGAAGAGAAACAAAAGGCAAAGGAGAAAAGGAAAGATATACCCATTTGAATGCAGAGTCCCAAAGAATTGCAAGGAGAGATAAGAAAGCCTTCTTCAGTGATCAGTGTGAAGAAATAGAGGAAAACAATAGAATGGGAAAGACTAGAGATCTCTTCAAGAAAATTAGAGATACCAAGGGAACATTTCATGCAAAGATGGGCACAATAAAAGACAGAAATAGTATGGACCTAGCACAGGCAGAAGATATTAAGAAGAGGTGGCAAGAATACACAGAACAACTATACAGAAAAGATCTTAATGACCCAGATAACCACAATGGTGTGATCACTCACCTAGAGCCAGACATCCTGGAATGCAAAGTCAAGTGGGCCTTAGGAAGCATCACTATGAACAAAGCTAGTGGAGATGATGCTGTGAAAGTGTTTCACTCAATATGCCAGCAAATTTGGAAAACTCACCAGTGACCACAGGACTGGAAAAGGTCAGTTTTCATTCCAATCCCTAAGAAAGGCAATGCCAAAGAATGCTCAAACTCACACAATTGTACTCATCTCACATGCTAGCAAAGTAATGTTCAAAATTCTCCAAGTCAGTATGCTAACTGTGAACTTCCAGATGTTCAAGCTGGATTTAGAAAAGGCAGAGGAATCAGAGATCAAATTGCCAACATCCGTTGGATCACAGAAAAAGCGAGAGTTCCAGAAAAACATCTACTTCTGCTTTATTGACAATGCCAAAGTCTTTGTGTGGATCACAACAAACTGTGGAAAACTCTTAAAGAGATGGGAATACCAGACCATCTGACCTGCCTCCTGAGAACTCTGTATAGAGGTAAGAAGCAACAGTTAGAACTGGGCATGGAACAATGGACTGGTTCCAAATTGGGAAAGGAGTATGTCAAGGCTGTATATTGACACCCTGCTTAGTTAACTTATATGCAGAGTACATCATGCGAAACGCTGGACTGGATGAAGCACAAGCTGGAATCAAGATTGCCAGGAGAAATATCAATAACCTCAGATACGTAGATGACACCACACCTATGCAGATATGCATATGACACCACACTTATGGCAGAAATCGAAGAAGAACTAAAGAGCCTCGTGATGGAAGTGAAAGAGGAGAGTGAAAAAGCTGGCTTAAAATGCAACATTCAGAAAACTAAGATCATGGCATCTGGTCCCATCATTGCATGGTAAATAGATGGGGAAACAATGAAAACAGTGATAGACTTTATTTTGAGGAGCTCCAAAATCACTGCAGATGGTGACTGCAGCCATGAAATTAAAAGATGCTTGCTCCTTGGAAGAAAAGTTATGACCAACCTAGACAGCATATTAAAAAGCAGATAAATTACTTTGTCAACAAAGGTCCATCTAGTCAAAGCTATGATTTTTCCAGTAGTCATGTATTGTGGGGAGCGAGCTCCGCCCGTGGCAAAGGTCATGAGGAAGGAGGCTTGACATACGCAAAGGCGGGATCAAGCCTCAGGAGTCTCCCTGGAAATTCTCGAGCAATCTACCCCCAAAACCAGAGTCTGCCTACTTTCTGCTTTGTGCTTTCACCTACACCTCTGACTTTACGGGGGGCTGTCCCCCACTACCTCTCTGAAAAAAGAGTTAGCTTACAGCTCCAGTTAATAATTCCTGGGTGTGACAGTGTTTAACCTACAAACTCCTTTGGAAATCCTCTAGCCTGCCTGAATAGGTTTTTCCGGCCACATGTGATTGTTCAGAGCCTCCCAACTGTGAGAGGCAGGAGATGTTCTAAACTGTCTAAACACAGATTCTTTTGAGTAGTTAAAAGATTGATTAGAAATTGTATTGGTGAAGGGATTTTCACTTGTTGAGCCAATGTTTGCTGCTAAGTTTCCATATCCCTTACCTGCTGTGTCCCTGGCAGTGTATTGATTAATATAATTGGTGTAAGTAGTAGCTTTAATGTTTGTAACCTGGGACCCTTGAGTTAATTCTTTTTCTTGTTATAGCCCACCACACCTTTGCTCTGTAGGAATGCAACTTTACCTAATGCTTTTGGAGGGTGGCTCCTGACCAATCACCTTTAGAGAAAAATAAGTTTTCTGAAGAAAAGGTCTTAAAATGTTAACAGGCCTCCGGGCCAGAAGATGATGCAAATCACCTAAGCTTTTGCATATGATAAGTTTGCAGGAAGAAAGCCTGGTTTGCTGCAAGACTCTACCCCTTCCCCCATTATCCTCTATGCATAACTTAAGGTATAAAAACTACTTTGGAAAATAAAGTGCGGGCCTTGTTCACCGAAACTTGGTCTCACCATGTCGTTCTTTCTCTTACCTTCTGGCTGAATTATTCAGCCTCTTTTCTCCACTGAATTTCCTCACTGAGCTATCCTTATTTCAGCCTCTTTTCTCCACTGAATTTCTTCACTGAGCTATCCTCATTCTATTACTCTTTATATCCTTAATTAACATTTAATTAAGCAATTGTCTCCTGATCTTCGCCTACGCCGTCTCTCCTTCGAATACCCTGGATCAGCCGGGGCTGGTCCCCGGCAATGTATGGATGTGAGAGTTGGACCACAAAAAAAGCTGAGCGCCACAAGAAGTGATGCTTTTGAACTGTGGTGTTGGAGAAGACTCTTGAGAGTCCCTTGGACAACAAGGAGATCCAACCAGTCCATCCTAAAGGAAATCAACGCTGAATATTCATTGGAAGGACTGATGCTGAAGCTGAAACTCCAATACTTTGGCCACCTGATGTGAAGAATTGACTCATTTGAAAAGACCCTGGTGGTGGGAAAGATTGAAGGTGGGAGGAGAAGGAGACAACAGAGGATGAGATGGTTGGATGGCATCACTGATGCAATGGACATGAGTTTGAGTAGGCTTTGGTAGTTGGTTATGGACAGGGAGGCCTGGAGTGCTCCAGTCCATTTGCTCAAAATGAGTCGGACACAACTGAGCGACTGAACTGAACTGATGTGTGTGGAGAAGGATGTACTAATTCTTCAAGGTGTATCTGTGATTGAGATGAGACTCTGTAGTTCACATAGTTTAAGAAGGGAGTTTATCATATAACAAAGCAAGTCACAAAGCTAGTAAGAGACAGAGTGTGGATTTGGTTCCAATGCCTGGAATCTTAGCAACTGAGCTATCCTGGGGCTATTATGGGTACAATTTTTATATTTTCACTAATGTTTTTCTGATTATACTATTAGTTAATAAGAAACTTACATTATACTTTCTTACTGCAGTCAAGTATTTTTCTATTTGTCCTGTTATTCTGATTTTTATTTTTTGCTTTATGTCTTTAGGTGCATATAAATAAAGAATTAGTATACCTATTAAATGTCCCTTTTTATCTGTATGAATGTCCATTGCTTTGAATTCTACCTTGTTTAATATTTAAACAGCAGTATCAGTGTTCTTATAGATACAATTTGCGTAATATACCTTTCAGTATTCTCTTAGGTTCACCCATTCTTTGTTCTTATATTCAATGTGAATCTTATAGAACCATCTCATAAATCTTTTTACTGGAACACTAAGGGGCAGAATGGAGATTTAAACTCAACTAGAAGTGACAACTTTTAACACTTAGACTTTTAGAGCCTGAGCTATATTACTTCCCTGAATACTGCAAGTCCTCTCTCCTCAGTCTCCATGCTCTCCTTGGCAGATCCCATTTACTACAATTCCACATGTCTAGCTGGAACTACCCTTTGGCCCTACAGACTTTTGTCCAATCTCAAGTGGAACTCTCCTCCTGAATGTCCCAAACTTACCTCAGTCTCAACAGGTCCAAATTTGTTTCACCATTAATTGAGATTAACTCTGTTTGTCCATGAGGTTGCAAAGAGTCGGACAGGACTGAGCCACTAAGTTCACACTGTTTCTCTGTCTCAGGTTTCCTGCTCAGTGATTTTCTAGTTGCAATGTTAGTTCTGGTCACAAGGTGACCCTGTACTCTACTTTTTAAGTTTCTTCAATAGACATTCAAATTTTGTTAAAAGAGAAAAATAAATCTGCCATTATTAAAAAAAAAAAAGTTAGGGGATATTCTTTACCTCACAATACCTATTCACTTTTGAAAATGTGTATGAATCACAAACACAGACAAAATCTACTTGGCACATTTCTTTCCCACAAAATATGCATTCATGCAACTAGTGCCTCTCTTCACCCATTGCTGACAACTGTCTTAATTTTCTACTTAATAGCTTTTCTCTGTGTCCTAGTTTATACTTATGCACAGTTTCTGTTTTCCCTAATTTCATCTTTCTCACAAGCTGGACTTACTATGATTACTTCTCAAGTCCTCAATATTAGGGACTCCATTTTTTTCCATTTTGCTTTGTTTCTTTTTTGATTCCCAGCATCAACAGCCTGATTATCTCCCCCATCCCCAGTTTTATCCAATGAGAGGGAAACATGGCTCCCTTTAGAAGAAACAATAGGATTGGAATTTGCCAGTATGAAAATATCTAAAAAAATATATAATTTTGAAATTATATTTAAGAAAATAGGTGGCTGTTACAATTATTGCTTTAATGAATGTATTATTTGTTTTATTGAGAAACTGAGAGCACTGATTCTGGACCCAACAGTTTGGGCTATATCCTGGATTTACAACTTACTAGCTATACAATTTTAGGTAATTTGCTTAATGTCTATATGCTTCTGGAGAAGGCGATGGCACCCCACTCCAGTACTCTTGCCTGGAAAATCCCATGGATGGAGGAGCCTAGTAGGCTGCCATCCATGGTGTCGCTAAGAGTCAGACACGACTGAGCGACTTCACTTTCATTTTTCACTTTCATGCATTGGAGAAGGAAATGGCAACCCACTCCAGTGTTCTTGCCTGGAGAATCCCAGGGACGGGGGAGCCTGGTGGGCTGCCGTCTATGGGGTCGCACAGAGTCGGACACGACTGAAGTGACTTAGCAGCTATATGCTTCAATTTCCTCCTATGTAAAATGGGTACATTGATAGTACAGCCCTCACAGATTCCTTATGAGAAATGGATTGATTAGTACCTGTAAATAGGTGATAACACTGTCTTGAATATGGTGTACATTAAAAGTATGTTATGAATATTTTTATTATTACTATCATTTTCTGTGTTTAACATGATGACATATATATATATATATTCAGAATTGCTTTAATGGCAATAATATTATAACTGTACAAAAAATTAACATCTAAAACTTGGATGTTGAAGTAAATAACAATAGAAAAATTACCTCTTATCACACATCCATTCCCAAATGTCTTTTGTGGTGAATTTCTTCATGACCTTTTCTATTGTGTATGTACATTCCTATATATATTTATGCACCTTACTTTCTTGATTATTAGATTACAGCATTAACAACATACACTATTGATTCATTAACACTTTTTAAGAAAAAATAACATTATCATATAAAATCTACACGTTTTTTATGATATATTCAAATGTGAGAAATGTTGAAAGATTCTAAGAACATTGATCCTAACAGAATAAAACAATTTAGATCATGTGATATATGCATTGCTACAATCCTTGATATTTTGATGTACTTCCTTGTAGTCTTTTTCTAGGCCTAATTTTTGTGTCCCCTTGAAATTCATATGTTGAAATATATCCCTGCTGTGATGTTAAATGGAGGTTGATGGAGCCTTTATAAATGGGATCAGTGCTACTATAAGAAAAGACACTCCAGAAATCTCCCTTGCTTTTTCCAAAATATGAGAACACACAAAGGATATTGCAGTCTATGAATGAGGAAGTTGGCCCTTTCCAGAAACCAAACGTGCCAGTGTTTTGATCCTAGACTTCCTGCCCCAGAACAGGGAAAAATAAATTTCTGTTATTTAATCCATCCATTCTGTGGTATTGTTACTGTAGCCCAAATGAACTAAGACAGTGCTTAATATAATTGTTTCCACTATACTACCAGTGGTTCTTCCTTGTTAGTACATGATCAAAATCATGTTAATAATATATGTTCTGGGGCCCAGTTGAAAAATGTGTTTGATTTATGTAATCCAGGGGAGGACGCCAAAATTTACATTATTAGTAAGACAGAGTGTTACCAAGTCCAAGCTCTTACTGCTTGCCACGGACCAGGTCAATAAATTAAAAGACAAGGCATTGGAGCAAAGAACAGCAACCTTATTTAAAAAGCCAGCAGACCGATAAGATGGTGGACTAGTGTCCCAAAGAACCCTCTTACTAGAGTCAGAATTCAGACTTCCTTTATACAAAGAGGAGAGAGGTTGTGGTTGGTTGTTGCAAACTTATTGGTGGTCACCAGACCCCAGAGGGGATGTAATACTTTGTTCTTGCAGCTATCCAGGTAGGTCTGATCACAATATTCCTGTAAACCTCCAACAAGACAAATGTTATTCTCTGTTCTACAACTTTGAACTCTATATGAATAGAAAGTGTTAGACCTTTAAAGGTCAAGCCTGGAAGACAGAGACTTGAGAAAGAACTGTAATGTATATTTCAGGCTACAGGCAACATTCCTTTACAAAGGTTCAGAGCAAGCATAACTAAGCACAGGTAATAGAGAACAAAAGTTAGAGGTAAAGGAATAGACCCAATATTGAGTCAGGTTTGTTCTTCTCTTTTAAAATAGGAGATTTTAAAACAAGTAGTCTGTATGAGAAATTATTTGTGTTTTGATTTAGCATGCCACCTGGTCTCTACTGGGCTTCCTGGTGACTCAGTGGGTAAAGAATCTGCCTGCAATGCAGACAGATGTGGGTTCGCTCTCTGGGTTGCGAAGATCCTCTGGAGGAGGGCATGGCAACCCACTCCAGTGTTGTTATCTGAAGAATCCTATGGACAGAGGAGCCTAGTGGGCTATAGCCCGACAGGGTTACAAAGAGTCAGACACTGAGCATGCATCATGTCGGTCTCTACTAGGCTCCTTAGGAAATACATGTCTTTGCCTCTAGAGAAATGAAATAACTTACCTGCTGTTCTTTAGTCAAGAGTAGAACTGGGTAAAGGACTTGAGGATCCCCACAGAGTCAAAATGGCTTTATTAAACATTTATTCAACATTTACAATATGGCAAACATTGTAATAGACATTTGGAATATAAGGGTGATAAAGAAACTGTATGTGCTAAGAGAATGGCACAGTTCTGCAGAGGAGTTATTGCTAACACTTTTAGGATTTTTTTTTAATCTTATAAAATATTTTAAACTCTTTTCATGTAGTGATAATATCAGATTTGGGGAATGTTACATAGTTTTGATCAAAAAAGTGAATATCTCTGTAATTTATATATATGTTGCCCTAGTGAATGGGTCTGCCCATTTCTGTGAGAGACTGTAGAGCACTCTGAGAGAGAAGTCACCTCTGGAAATAACATGGCAGGCAGAAAAAGTCAATGTTGTCACCATCTGGAGATTATTCTTACAAATTTTCACTAGTAGAAAAGAAATACAGTCCTTATTATAATTAAGATAATAAGTGGCTGACTCCAAGTGTTCAATTCATTATTTTATTTCATTCATCATTTATGTTATTAATGAAATCTCATATTCATGTTTTAACCCAGAGCTCTCCACCCAAATAGAATCATGTCTGAGTCCCTAGAGAGCAGAGGCCCTATAAATAAAATAGGAAAGCCCTGTTTTTACTAAAACCTTTACTAAAATCTGCTAAAAAAAAAAAAATAAGATTTTATCTGCTGAGGCACATTTGTGTAGTATCCACCTTCATAAGTGTAACAATAATCTCCTAGAAATCAGGAAGGCTTTGTCATCTTGAGGACTCCAACACGTCAACCACTGTCAGCAGAAGGAAAAAAAAAAAAAAAAAGGAGAAATGACAGTAGGGTCTAAGAGACATGGCAGTATCCAGAGGAGGGTGGAACCTACTTCTTAGTTGCCTTAAATTGTTCTTGGGCATAGGTAAGATATCCCTCAGGCTTCCTAAATATCACTGGAATTTGGGGTTTGGAAAGAGCAAGGGAGTTGGGTAGGGTCCAAGCCAACAAAGATTACACACACAGTACCTCATCTGATCCACTCAGAGGCCTTGGACACAAAGAGTATTCCCTTTTCCACAGATGACACCCTTTAAGGGAATGTCAGGGTAATAAAGGTGGCTTCCCTGGTAGCTCAGAGGTTAAAGTGTCTGCCTGCAATGTGGGAGACCGGGGTTCGATCCCTGGGTTGGGAAGATCCCCTGGAGAAGGAAATGGCAACCCACTCCAGTATTCTGGCCTGGAGAATCCCATGGACAGAGGGCTACAGTCCACGGGGTTGCAAAGAGTCGGACATGACTGAGCAACTTCACTTTCACTTTCTTTCAGGGAATAAATACCAGGGGTTTTATTGCTAAAACAGAAATTCTAAACAAAAAATACACCCTTGAAATGTATTTTTTTGTTCTTTTAACAAGTTTAAAAAGCTGATTGACACATTAATTACTTTTATTACACTTAAGGGCACAAGTCATAAATACAAATTTGGGGAAAATACAGTTATCACAGAGAAAGAAATTAAATAATTCATAATTATGCCATCTAAAGATAAACACTCACATTTTAGTATATATATTTTGACTCATTGTTAATATATGTAATACATAAATACATAAGCATTAAAATGAAAGAATGATAAATTTACTCACTGCTTTCTAACTTTTTTTTTTTTTACTTTTGAAACACACAATGAACATGTTTCTATTCAAATGAATGAAAACACCTCTGCTGACTAAGAAAAGCTTGTTGATTTGGTCTGAATTCAAATAGATGCTGATAGTATTCAAAGTTTTGAAGCAACTGAATGAGTAAAATTACACCAAGAAAAGGCAAATAAACAGAAAACAAGATTGAAAAGTATTAACCTCAGAGAAAACCTCAGTATTCAAGGGGTAAGGAAAAGTTCATCGTGATGATGAGGGTGATCCTGCACCCATGCTAAGTAGCTTCAGTCTCATCCGACTCTTTATGACCCTATGGACCATAGCCCTCCAGGCTCCTCTGTCCACGGGATTCTCCAGGCAAGAATACTGGAGTGGGTTACCATTTCCTTCTCCAGGGGATCTTCCCAACTTAGGGATCGAACCTGTGTCTCCTATCTCCCGCATTGGCAGGCGGGTTCTTTACCACTAGCGCCACCTGAGAAGCCATCCAGGGTGGTCCTACTAAAGCTAGATGGACTATACTTAAACTTCAGGGCCCTGAGTTGAACTCTCTCATCTCTTCCGTAAACATTTCCGTATCATCTGCATCCCTATCACGTTATTTACAAACCTAAAATCCTAGGAAAGCAGAGCCCAAGCCCCTCTAATATTGCCTTCAGGCGTCTGGCTTTCTTTCCCTCCTAGAGCTTCCTCTCCATTCAGCACAGGGGCAGGATCCCTTCCTTTTGTGTCTTCCCCCCTCCCCCAGGGAACATTTTCCATGTTGAGATCCTCCCCCCCACCCCCATCTTTGGACTCCATTACTTGTAGGAGACAAAATGGGAAAGAAAGGACTGAATGCTTGAGGCAAAGATCAGCACCGAGGACAGAGATCCTACTATATGCCTTTCAAGAATCAGATTTCTGTGGTTTCTGAAATTCTGTTTTTCACACATGAGAGGACTACTGCGCCCTCCAGGAGGCCTCCAGACGGAGCTCCGTCTTCCCGCTTGCTTCTCTTCCCCCCACCCTTTTAAACTCACCAATTTTTCCTTTACATAGACCCTTCCCCAAGCTTCTGAAGGCACAAAAGGGGAGGCTCCGTAGGGGTGCCTCAGATTGAGCTCTGTTCCCGCCCCCCCCCCACCCCGCCCACTGTCCCTCGCATAGACTGCGCCTATCTTTGCTGTGTCTGCCGTGTCGCATTCTCACCTCCAGGCGCGCGAGGTGCTTGGTCCTGATCCGAGGACCCTCACACCTGATGGTTGGGGTCAGAGAAGCGGGAGGTGCCGTAGCAAAAACTCGGTGCGGATCTGCCCCTGCCGGGCCCTTCCTGGCCTCTCCCAGCACTGTATTTCCCAACTTTGTCCCTCCTTATCCACAGCCATCCTCAACTTTTGGTACACCTCCTCTTAAATACTCCCAATGGTGGAAGAGGGGTGACTATTTAAAATAAAACTCATTCTCCGTGTGTCTTTGTTTCCTCCTCCTGTGATTCGTTTCTGCACTCCTACGACCAAGATGTTTTGCACCAAAATGGGCGTGGGACATGGGAAGCAGGGGTTGAGTGGAAAGCTTTTCAGCATATTCCCATACTTATGTACTCATAAGAAGAAAAGCTATGACCAACTTAACATACAAAAAGCAGAGACATTACTTTGCCAACAACGGTCCCTCTAGTCAAAGCTATGGTTTTTCCAATAGTCATGTATGGATATGAGAGTTGAACTACAAAGAAAGCTGAGCACGGAAGAATTGATGCTTTTGAACTGTGGTGTTGGAGAAGATTCTTGAGAGTCCCTTGGACTGCAAGGAGATCCAACCAGTCCATCCTAAAGGAAATCAACCCTGAATATTTATTGGAAGGACTGATGCTGAAGCTGAAACTCCAATACTTTGGCCACCTGATTGGAAGAACTGACTCCTCAGAAAAAATCCTGATGCTGGGAAAGATTGATGGCTGGAGGAGAAGGGGATGACAGAGGATGAGTTGGTTGGATGGCATCACCGACTCAATGGACATGAGTTTGAGGAAGCTCTGGGAGTTGGTGATGGACAGGGAGGCCTGGCATGCTGCAGTCCATGGGGTTGCAAAGAGTCAGACATGACTGAGTGAACTGAACTGAAACTACTTGCCCCCAGCTCACCCAAAATAGACTTTGGGTAAGGAAGCTGTGACCAGAAAGCAGACTCTGATCCATTTGAGGATTCTGCCCTCAGTCCCCAGCCGTCCTGGTGCCAGGGTTATCCCAGGCAGCTTCAGTCGGAACACAAGCTTACAGTGTTGCTGAACCATTGCTTCCCCATGCCCTCGCGCCTCCCCACTCCACCCCCCACCCCTCCCACCCTGCCTCGTATTCCTTGACCAGAAGCTTTTCCTCCTCTGCCAAGAGGAATGGACCCAGGGCCCAGGTAGACTCCCATCTAGTGACACTGTTGCAGGAAAGGGCACCCCTTCCAGGGCCGTAAAGTGGGCTCTGGTCTAACACTTGGAAATGATTTGAGCACCTCTTCTGGGGCCTGAAAATGGGCTCTGGTCTAACACTCAGAAGTGAATTGTCCGAGGAGACACACGTGCTGACAAAGCAAGAGATTTTATTGGAAAGGGTGCTGGGGTGGAGAGCAGTAGGGTAAGGGAACCCAGGAGAACTGCTCTGCCACATGGCTGGTAGTCTCAGGTTTTATGGTGATGGGATTAGTTTCCAGGTTGTCTTTAACCAATCATTCTGACTCAGAGTCCTTCCTGGTAGTGCAAGCCTTGTTCAGCAAAGATGGATGCCAGAGAGGATTCTGGGAGGTGGTTGGACATGTGGTGTCTCCTTTTGATCTTTCCCAAACTCTTTCAGTTGGTGGTGGCTTATTAGTTCCATGTTCCTTACCAGGACCTCCTGACATAAAACAACACATGCAAATGGTTACCACGGTGCCTGGCCAGGGTGGGCAGTTTCAGTCAGTGTGCTTGCCCTAAAACACCAAAAGAGTTCAGGTTCCTAATCCTCCTTCCCACTCAAACTGGGCAGCAGGAACCCTCAACCCTTGATCCTCCTGTCACCCTGGATCTGGAATGTCTGTTTTTCCACCTCAGCATTTCAAGAAGCCAGATGTACTATTTGGCTTTCTCCAATAATGGGTGAGGGGGCACTTCCCAGGTGGCGCTAGTGGTAAAGAACCCACCTACCAATGTAAGCAGACATGGGTGGGTTAAGAGAAGAGGGTTTGATCCCTCCGTAGGGAAGATCCCCTGCATGAAGGCATGGCAACCCACTCCCGTATTCTTGACTGGAGAATCCCAGAGGAGCTTGGCGAACTACAGTCTATAGGGATGCAAAGAATCAGCCTGACTGAAGTGACTTAGTATACAATCATAAGGAAGAGACCACTTAAAATTCTTGTCAGGTTAGCCCTTTCCCTTGTTCTAACCTCTCCTCAACCTGCTCCTTCTCAGAACCTCCTCTCGTGGTATTCTTTTCCCCTGAAGCCCTTACCTGCACCTAAATGGCCAGAAAGCTAGGTATCAGGAAAGAGTGCTGGAAGTGGAAAGTGAAACATTATCTTTCTTCTGTGTATGTTCACATTAAATTTTTTAAATTTTAAATGCTTTGTTTTTGCATTTCAGAAATACAGTATTTACATTTGTAGGGGAGGAAGAATATGGGTATTTATCCTCAGATTTCTCTTTTCGTTGTAGTGCTTTACTATTTGGCTAAATTAACATGTATCAAATAGAAAATATTTTCCATCAGCTACAAAAGAAAGAGCAATTTTTAAAAACATGCTAATTGTTCACAATCTTTAAGACACACTCTTTGGAGAGTAAAGTAACACAATAAAAATAAGATTTTCTACTAAATAGGAAATTCTTCATAACTTGGTCATGTTTATCATTTAAAGAATGCTTCTGGTGATACTTCCCAAATAGTTTTTAAAAATTGGGTGAATTCGTTTGAAATTTTTAAACCTAAATTTTTCTAAAAGAAATCCACATTTTAGATGTTCAGCAAATTAATCCATGTAGAGCCTAGTAAATGTCCTATTTCTGTCTTGTTTTAGAAAAATGAGCTATCTCTTCCACTTTGAGGCATTTTAATCTTTATAAATGTGAATTAGTTCAGTTGTGTCCTGTCAGAGGGATGCAGCCTGCTAGGCCTCTCACCTCTGGCCTCTTTACCTCCAGGAAACCCAGGAGAAGTCTAGCCTTGCAGAAGGGTTGCTGCCTGCCAGCCCATCCCCACCTAGATGGCTCTTCAGCCAGACTTCCAAAGAACTCTCACCCACTAACCATATTAATTAACTTAGACAAGGTGTTCTCAACAAGAGAAGTCTGTGGACCACCTGAAATTCTATGCAAATTTGTACAAGTTTGGGCTAGTGGGGTACATGCACTTTTGTGGGAAGATGGTTTGTACCTTAGGTACCTGAGAAAGCCTATACATTAGCAGGGCAACATGATGGGGAAACTGAAGCTGTGAAGTAGAGACAAGACAAAGGAGGAGAAGGAGATATGAGGGGAAGGGAGAAGAGACTGAGTCCAAAGCTGAGCCAAGTTAATAGTAAAACACTACAGTGCTCAGGTCCTGGCTCCCAGAGTTCCATTCAAAACTGGCTGTCAATTCTCAGATCCCCTTAGGATCCTAGTCTTCTCTCACTTCAGTTCAGTCACTCAGTCGTGTCCAACTCTTTGCGACCCCATGGAACTGCAGCACACCGGGCTTCCCTGTCCATCACCAACTCCCAGAGCTTCTTCAAACTCATGTTCATCAAGTCGGTAATGCCACCCAACTATCTTATCCTCTGCCGTTCCCTTCTCCTCCTGCTTTCAATCTTTCCCAGCATCAGGGTCTTTGCCAATGAGTCAGTTCTTCACATCAGGTGGCCAAAGTATTGGAGTTTCAGCTTCAGCATCAGTCCTTCCAATGAATATTCAGGGTTGATTTCTTTTAGGATTGACTGGTTTGATCTTGCAAGTCCAAGGGGCTCCCAAGAGTCTTCTCCAACACCAGAGTTCAAAACCATCAATTTTTCAGCACTCAGCTTTCTTTACAGTCCAACTCTCACATCTATACGTGATTACTGGAAAAACCATAGCCTTGACTAGATGGACCTTTGTTGGCAGAGTAATGTCTCTGCTTTTTGTATGCTGTCTAGGTTGGTCATAGCTTTTCTTCAAAGGAGCAAGCGTCTTTTAATTTCATGGCTGCAGTCACCATCTGCAGTCCTTCTGGAGCCCAAGAAAATAAAGTCTGTCAGTGTTTCCATTGTTTCCCCATCTATTTCACATGAAGTGATGGGACCAGATGCCATGATCTTTATTTTTTGAATGTTGAGTTTTAAGACAATTTTTTCACTCTCCTCTTTCACTTTCATCAAGAGGCTCTTTAGTTCCTCTTTACTTTCAGCCATAAGGGTGGTGTTATCTGCATATTTAAGGTTATTGATATTTCTCCTGGAAATCTTGATTCCAGCTTGTGCTTCATCCAGCACCATTTTGCATGATGTACCCTGCATATAAGTTAAATAATCAGAATGACAATATACAACCTTGATGTACTCCTTTCCCAATTTGGAACCAGTCTGTTGTTCCATGTCCAGTTCTAACTGTTGCTTCCTGACCTCTGTACAGATTTCTCAGGAGGCAGATCAGGTGGTCTGGTATTCCCATCTCTTTAAGAATGTTCTACAGTTTGTTGTGATCCACATAGTCAAATGTTTTGGCATAGTCAATAAAGTAGAAGTAGATGTTTTTCTGGAACTCTCTTGCTTTTTTGATAATCCAGTGGACGTTGGCAATTTGATCTCTGGTTCCTCTGCCTTTTCTAAATCCAGCTTGAACTTCTGGAAGTTCATAGTTCATGTATTGCTGAAGCCTGGCTTGGAGGATTTTGAGCATTATTTTGCTAGCATGTGAGATGAGTGCATTGTGTGGTAGTTTGAGCATGCTTTGGCATTGCCTTTCTTAGGGACTGAAATGAAAACTGACCTTTTCCAGTCCTGTGGCCACTGCTGAGTTTTCCAAATTTGCTGGCATATTGAGTGCAGCACTTTCACAGCATCATCTTTTAGGACTGCAAGCAGCTGTACAAGACTGAAGCAACTGAGCACAAGTGAGCACATAAATGACATATAACACTATATTAGTTTCAGGTGTAAAATATGGTGATTCAATATTTGTATATATGGCAAAGTGATCACCATGATAAATCTAGTTCACATTCATACACTATTTTATAGTTTCAAGAACACTTGTGAATAGATGATATAGCTGGAAAAGCAGAATCCCCATCATTGAGGCCTTTCAGAGAAAGGGCTTATGGAAAGGGTAGACTGCCAGGTCAATAGGAGCTCAGAGAAGGCAAAGGCCAGTTAGTCCAAAATAGTCAGAGGAAGCCTCATGGAAGTAAAAGACCTTGACCTAGGCCTCACAGGGTGGGCAGGACGTAGATGGAGGGTGGGAAGGGAAGAGACCAGTCTGACTGTATCCTGACCCCATGTCCTTACCATTACCCTGGCCTGTTTTAAGCTTCCTTGCTGGGTCAGGTTCATTGTTCCTCTTTCTGGGTATTTATGTCTATTGACAGTGGCTATTGTCTGAAAGCAGGTACAGTGAAAGCACTTTTTGACAAGCTCTGCACTACCCCCAAGGACTTTCTCACTTATTTCCAGGTTATAGACTCTGAATTGGTCAATCTTTCTGGATAGTTCTTGAAAGTGAAAGTGTTAATCACTCGGTCGTGTCCAACTCTTTGTGATCCCATGAACAGTAGTCTACCAGGCTCCTCTGTCCATGAAATTCTCCAGGCAACAATATTGGAATGGGTAGTCATTTGCTTCTCCAGGGGATCTTCCCAGGTCTCAAGCACGTCCCAGGTGTCAAGCACTGCAGACAGATTCTTTAAGGTTTGAGCCTTCAGGGAAGCCCTTTAGTTCTTCAGTTCAGTTCAGTCGCTCAGTCGTGTCCAACTCTATGCGACCCCATAAGTCACAGCACGCCAGACCTCCCTGTCCAACACCAACTCCCGGAGTTCACCCAAACTCATGTGCATCGAGTCAGTGATGCCATCCAGCCATCTCATCCTCTGTCATCCCTTTCTCCTCCTGCCCCCAATCCCTCTCAGCATCAGGGTCTTTTCCAATGAGTCAACTCTTCGCATGAGGTGGCCAATGTACTGGAGTTTCAGCCTCAGCATCAGTCCTTCCAATGAACACCCAGGACTGATCTCCTTCAGAATGAACTGGTTGGATCTCCTTGCAGTCCAAGGGACTCTCAAGAGTCTTCTCCAACACTACAGTTTAAAAGCATCAATTCTTCGGTGCTCAGCTTTCTTCACAGTCCAACTCTCACATCCATACATGACCACTGGAAAAACCATAGCCTTGACTAGACGGACCTTTGTTGGCAAAGTAATGTCTCTGCTTTTCAATATGCTATCTAGGTTTGTCATAACTTTCCTTCCAAGGAGTAAGCGTCTTTTAATTTCATGGCTGCAATCACCATCTGCAGTAATTTTGAAGCCCAAGAAAATAAAGTCTGACACTCTTTCCACTGTTTCCCCATCTATTTCCCGTGAAGTGATGGGACCAGATGGCATGATCTTCATTTTCTGAATGTTGAGCTTTAAGCCAACTTTTTCACTCTCCTCTTTCACTTCCATCAAGAGGCTTTTGAGTTCCTCTTCATTTTCTGCCATAAGGGTGGTGTCATCTGCATATCTGAGGTTATTGATATTTCTCCCAGCAATCTTGATTCCAGCTTGTGCTTTTTCCAGCCCAGCGTTTCTCATGATGTACTCTGCATGTAAGTTAAATAAGCAGGGTGACAATAAACAGCCTTGACGTACTCCTTTTGCTATTTGGAACCAGTCTGTTGTTCCATGTCCAGTTCTAACTGTTGCTTCCTGACCTGCATATAGGTTTCTCAAGAGGCAGGTCAGATGGTCTAGTATTCCCATCTCTTTCAGAATTTTCCACAGTCTATTGTGATCCACACAGTCAAAGGCTTTGGCATAGTCAATAAAGCAGAAATAGAAGTTTTTCTGGAACTCTCTTGCTTTTTTGATGATCCACTGGATATTGGCAATTTGATCTCTGGTTCCTCTGCCTTTTCTAAAACCAGCTTGAACATCTGGAAGTTCACAGTTCATGTATTGCTGAAGCCTGGCTTGGAGAATTTTGAGCATTATTTTACTAGCATGTGAGATGAGTGCAATTGTGCGGTAGTTTGAGCATTCTTTGGCATTGCCTTTCTTTGAGATTGGAATGAAAACTGACCTTTTCCAGTCCTATGGCCATTGCTGAGTTTTCCAAATTTGCTGGCATATTGAGTGCAGCACTTTCACAGCATCATCCTTCAGGATTTGAAATAGCTCAACTGGAATTCCATTACCTCCACTAGCTTTGTTCGTAGTGATGCTTCCTAAGGCCCACTTGACTTCACATTCCAGGATGTCTGGCTCTAGGTGAGTGACCACACCATCGTGATTATCTGGGTCATGAAGATCTTTTTTGTACAGTTCTGCTGTGTATTCTTGCCACCTCTTCTTAATATCTTCTGCTTCTGTTAGGTCCATAAAATTTATGTCATTTACTGAGCCCATCTTTGCATGAAATATTCCCTTGGTATCTCTAATTTTCTTGAAGAGATATCTAGACTTTCCCGTTCTATTGTTTTCCTCTATTTCTTTGCATTGATCGCTGAGGAAGGCTTTCTTATCTCTCCTTGCTATTCTTTGGAATTCTACATTCAGATGCTTATATCTTTTCTTTTCTCCTTTGCTTTTTGCTTCTCTTCTTTTCACAGCTATTTGTAAGGCCTCCCCAGACAGCCTTTTGCTTTTTTGCATTTCTTTTCCATGGGGATGGTCTTGATTCCTGTCTCCTGTACAATGCTATGAACCTCTGTCCATAGTTCATCAGGCACTCTGTCTATCACATCTAGTCCCTTAAATCTATTTGTCACTTCCACTGTATAATCATAAAGGATTTGATTTAGGTCATACCTGAATGGTCTAGTGGTTTTCCCCACTTTCTTTAATTTAAGTCTAAATTTGGCAATAAGGAGTTCATGATCTGAGCCACAGTCAGCTCCCGGTCTTGTTTTTGCTGACTGTATAGAACTTCTCCATCTTTGGCTGCAAAGAATATAATCAGTCTGATTTCAGTGTTGAGCATCTGGTGATGTCCATGTGTAGAGTCTTCTCTTGTGTTGTTGGAAGAGGGTGTTTGCTATGACCAGTGCATTCTCTTGGCAAAACTCTATTAGCCTTTGCCCTGCTTCATTCCATATTCCAAGGCCAAATTTGCCTGTTACTCCAGGTGTTTCTTGACCTCCTACTGTTGCATTCCAGTCCCCTATAATGAAAAGGACATCTTTTTTGGGTGTTAGTTCTAAAAGATCTTGTAGGTCTTCATAGAATCGTTCAACTTCAGCTTCTGCAGAGTTACTGGTCGGTGCACAGACTTGGATTACTGTGATATTGAATGGTTTGCCTTGGAAATGAAGAGAGATCATTCTGTCATTTTTGAGATTGCATCCAAGTACTGCATTTCGGACTCTTTTGTTGACCATGATGGCTACTCCATTTCTTTTAAGGGATTCCTCCCCACAGTAGTAGATATAATGGTCATCTGAGTTAAATTCACCCATTCCAATCCATTTTAGTTTTCTGATTCTTAGAATGTCGACGTTCACTCTTGCCATCTCCTGTTTGACCACTTCCAATTTGCCTTGATTCATAGACCTGACATTCTAGGTTCCTATGCAATATTGCTCTTTACAGCATCGGACCTTGGTTCTATCACCAGTCACATCCACAACTGGGTATTGTTTTTGCTTTGGCTCCATCCCTTCATTCTTTCTGGAGTTATTTCTCCACTGATCTCCAGTAGCATATTGGGCACCTACCAACCCAGGGAGTTCCTCTTTCAGTATCCTATCATTTTGCCTTTTCATACTGTTCATGGGGTTCTCAAGGCAAGAATACTGAAGTGGTTTGCCATTCCCTTCTCCAGTGGACCACATTCTGTCAGACCTCTCCACCATGACCTGCCCGTCTTGGGTGGCCCCAGACAGCATGGCTTAGTTTCATTGAGTTAGACAAGGCTGTGGTCCATGGACCACATGTGGTCCATGTGGCTAGTTTTCTGTGATTATGGTTTCATTGTGTCTGCCCTCTGATGCCCTCTTGCAACACCTACCATCTTACTTGGGTTTCTCTTACTTTGAACGTAGGGTATCTCTTCATGGCTGCTCCACCAAAGCACAGCCACTGCTCCTTACCTTGGACGAGGGGTATCTCCTCACAGCAGCCCCTCCTGACCTTGAACGTGGAGTAGCTTCTCTTGGCCCTCCTGCACCCGCGTTTAGTTCTTAGGCAATTGCTAAGCACTTAAATATGCATTCCCTTTGAGCCTGTAAATCCATTCTTAGGTATTCACCCTGAGGTGAACCCACAGGGGATAGGGCTCACTCTCAAGAGGATAGACCTGAAGAAAAGGCATAAAGCAAGTCTTGCATTTCCTCTCCAGGTCCTTTGGACAGAATACTCTAGGGTCCTAGATATCTAGAACATGGTCTAGAAGGATAGAAGTGAAGGTTCCAGGTTGGCATATCTTCTTGCTCTTCGGCTCTTTGGTACCTGGGGAAGACAGCATCCAGAGGAGCAAACTGATTACTTCCTGGCAAATATCACCACTGAGAGAGTCAGTTCCTAGGCAGGTTGATAAGGAGTCTAGGGGTCCCCAAAGAGAGAGGAGTCTGGAATTCTCAAGGAGGAAGAAAGGACAACCTTTTTTTCTTTCTCCACATTCCTTATGATTATATAACAATAATGTATCCTGCCTAAGGACAGTCTTTGGATTCAACCTTCTGTTATCTTAAAATGTAAATTATGTGAGTAGACCTGGTCTTTACAAGGATGTATCTTGCCTGAGAACAGTGTTATCTTAAAATGTAAATTATGGGAGTAGGTCTGATGAGGTCTTTACAACCTCCAGATATTCTTTGGATTATATAACTTCATTGTTAACACTAGCAAGCGGGTACTCTTTCTGCCCCCTTCTGATGCCTATGTCAGAAGCTTTCTCTATCTCCTTTATACTTTAATAAAACTTTATTACACAAAAGCTCTGAGCGATCAAGCCTCGTCTCTGGCCCCGGATTGAATTCTTCTCCGGGGGCCCAGAATCCCGGTGTATTCGCGTGATTCAACAACAACTTTTCACCACCAAGACTCTGGAGTCAAACATGATTTTTTTTCATTTTGAATCCTTTTCCCCAAATGAAATCCTAATATAATTATTTTTAAAAATATAAATATAATAATAGTTTGCACTTCTAAAGCACTTATCATATGCCAGGCACTATTCTCAGGACTGTAAACATACTAACTTAACTAAAGTAATTCTGTCTTTGTTTTTTCCAACTATAAAAGACATGAATTTGTTTAAAAACAAAAAAATAACACAGACCCCAAACTTCATCTCTTGTGCTAAAGCCAATGATACCAAACTTAGACTTAATATCCCACCTAATTGCAGTTTTAGCCTCTTCCCAGAAATGTAATCTTAAATCAACCAGCCTGGAATTTTCTGGTCAAACAACAGTAAGGTAATGTCACATAGGCCCTCTCCATTCCCCAAAGAAAGAAGTAATCTGCTTCATAAAACCCTCGCTGCTCCCTTCCTCTGCTCATGCCAGACTCTATGCAAATCCCTGGACTGTAGCCCACCAGGGTCCTCTGTCCATGGGATTTTCTAGGCAAGAATACTAGAGTGGGTTGCCATTTCCAACTGAGGGATTGAACCCACCTCTCTTGCATCTCCTGCATTGGCAGGCAGATTTTTTTTTTTTAATTGAAGGATAATTGCTTTTCAGAATTTTGTTATTTTCTGTCAAACCTCAACACGAATCAGCCTAGGGTATGCATATGTCCCCTCCCTCTTGAAGCTCCCTCCCATCTCCCTCCCAATCCCATCTCTTTAGATTGATACAGAGCCCATTTGAGTTTCCTGAACCATACAACAAATTCACATTGGCTATCTATATGGTAATGTAAGTTTCCATGTTACTCCTTCCATACATCTCACCCTCTCCTTCCCTCTCCCCATGTCCATAAGTCTCTTCTCTATGTCTGTCTCCATTGCTGCCCTATAAAATAAATTCTTCAGTACCACTTTTCTAGATTCCATATATATAACAGGCAGATTCTTGACCACTGGGCCACCTGGGAAGCCCGTCCCTTCCTCTCCCCTCCCCCCAAAATTATCCTTGTCTAAAAATAATCTTTTTATTTATTTATTTATTTAAAACTATATCTTTACTTTTTAACACCAAAACATTTTGGCACTATTTTAAATGTAGTTTTTCACTTTACTTAATACTTTCCTATAGTTTTTAAAAAGTAACTGAAAAAACAAAATTCGGCTGAATAAATGTGAGGAACTAATTCGCTTTATAGAACAATTCATGAATAGGGCAGCAACCCACCTAGCAGCTAGCAGAGCGCTGTCAGGGGTTGTATAAAATGGAAGGTTTCTATAGGCTGGCGAGTCGGGCAAGGGAGCCATTAGCATAATAAAAGAAAGGATTGAAGCTATACCCCAATAGAAAAGTATTAACAGTAAAGTTTAAAACTACATTAAAAATAATACTTCTGTCCCAGGCCTCCCCAACTCAGCTCTTCTTTTTAAAAAAAAAAAAAACAAAAACAAAAAACAACCCGCTGCCAAACCAAGCCTGTTCCACAACAGCCAAGGAGCAGATTGCAGATGAAATGGAAGCTGAGGCAGGGGCAATGGATGTAGGTTAGTGTTCTTAATCCTGGGAGCAGAAGGCAAGAAAAAATTCTTGAAGAAAGTAGAAAAGTTTAGGAGCTCCAGAAAAAAAATGCAGCCCCTCCCTAGTAATCAGAGAAAGGCAAATAACATTTCCCCCCTCTGGGATAGGCGAAAAAGATGGACAGGGCAAAATGTACAAGAGGGGAGGGAGCAGAGGACTAGCCCACATCTGCCGCGCTTTTGTTGGGAGTGGAAATTGAGGACCAGAGATCACTGATGACGTAGACCTCATGTGACCAGGAGTCGACGTGTGCAGAAGTCCTGCTAGTCTGGTCCTTGTTCCCTTCTGGGTACCAGCTTCCTTCAGCAGCGGTAGCCGGTGGGGCCAACGGTGGGGAAGGAGAAGGAGTCTACTGGCTGAAATTTTTCAGGTTGGTGGCAAAATAGATGCTGCCTGGGAATTTCTAGGGTGGGGATGGCCTAGAAGCAGAGATTTAAGGGAGCCCTGAAAAAGTCCATCTCTCCACCTCCCACCTTCAGGTCTGCAGAAAATGATGACCCTTGGGAAAGGGACTAGGGGTCCCGGAAGAAAGACAAGGAGACCTGTGATAGTTTAAAAATAATCATCCTTTGCCACCTAAGACCACTTTCCCAACCCCTCCCCTCCCCCCACCCCCAACCCCCAGTTTTAATGATAGTTTGGAAATTTGCTTTTCCGACTCCCTGTCTGATGGAAAATTCGAGCTAACTTGCACTATGGAGAGGGAGAGAAATGAGGGAAACAGAAGGCAGGAAAGTTTCCATAACCGAGAACCTTAACAGGAAAAGTGCGTGGAGTTGATCAGTCCGCCGAGTGCTCACCCCACCCCCACTCTTATCCCCTCCCCCTCCCGTTTCCCGTTGGTCTGCAGGTCTGCTACTCTGAAAAGGCCAGGAAGAAAAGTGATCGGATCCGTACAGGAAGATGAAGGAAATATTATAAAGACCCCTGGGGTGGAGGTGAGCAAAGGAGGGACTGAGGTCATGGGCCCCTATGTTCTTCCCCCGCACCCCTCTTCTCCCAGCTTACTCTGTTCTAGGAGGGTCTTGCGTTCTGCCTTGTGTGAGAGAAATGGTTGAGAAGAACCTTGGAAAAGGCTGGAGGGAGGGACGAGGGAGGTGAGGAGGTGGAAAATGGAGGTGAGAACGACAGGCTCAGGGGAAACCCTGATGGCTGACGTATCCTTCTTGCTTCCTAGAAGTAGTTGTTTTCAAAGAAAAATAAGTAGAAGAAAAGAAAGGAAGAGGGAAAGAAAGGGAGACACAAGATGAAACCCTGTCAAAAAACTGAAGAAAAACCAGAAAATGAGAATGAACCCAAACTTGAAGAAGTACCAAAGCCTGAGGAAAAGCAAGAGGAGGAGGAAAAAACAGAAGGAACTTTTAGAGAAAGACTGATTCAGTCTCTCCAGGAATTTAAAGAAGATATACACAACAGGCATTTAAGCAAGGAAGATATGTTTAGAAATGTGAATGAAATTGATGAGATAAGGAGAGTCAGAAACAAACTTATAGTGATGCGTTGGAAGGTTAATCGAAACCATCCTCACCCCTATTTAATGTAGTTTACCTTGATTTCTGTTTTTTTCTGATGTTGACATTACTTTCTTTTTTGTTGTCCTGTATATCTCTGTCCATCTTTCTGCTTTTAACTTGTTGCTATTAGTGGTTTTAGATGCATCTCATTGTTTATTTCAAACCAATCTACAAGTCTTTGCCTTTCAAAAGGAGAGCTTTACTCATTTGTACAAAAAGAGATTCCTAACAGTATATAAAATGTAAAAAAAGTTACTAATATGTGAATATCGTATTTTTGAAAGGGAAGGGTACATTTGTATATTGCATATATACACAGAAGAATATGTGAAGGATGAAAGACAAAAAATATAATCTGTGGTAGGATTATGAGTGATTTTTTTTTATTCAGTTTATTTGTATTTTTCCTTATTCCTAGAATGTACACACTTTATTGTTAAAAATAATAGAAGTTTTATAACAAAAAAAGGAGTAACCAACAGTAGTTGTTATATTTCTAAAGGCATTGAGACACAATATTTATTAGCAGAATTTTAGAAGTAAATGTGAACTCCAGATTACCACCAGACCTCTTAGCTAGAAAAATAAATTTTATATCTTTTCTCATTTGCAGTATAGAGATAATAATGATCTTTCTGGGATCTCATGAGGACCAAATAAGGTACTGACCATGAGCTATATTTGATAGGCTTTTATTTCCATGTGCCCATGTAGGATGCGAAATCCTTAAGAGATTTGTTTTAGGTATTTTGGAGGGAGAAGGTTAGTTCTCACCTGTGCTTAAGGAAAAATCCAGACAGCTGTCAGGTGGGTACCGCCTTTGTTTTTCTCTCCTCCTGTGCCTGCCCAACCTTCTATGCCCCTCCCCTTGATACTACCACGTGTATTGGATATTTCTGCCCCTTCCTTCAGATTCTGTACCTCTCAGCCCCCTAACACGGCTGATGTGCTAGAAATCTCAAACAGTGAAGCCCAACATATTTCTTTGGAACCTGCTTGATTCTCCAGTCTGAGCTCTACAGAAGTGGGGGAAATGCCCATCTCTTCAGTTTAGATAGACGTTTATGCAGGGCTACTTGGGCTGTGATATCTTACTGATACCTTGGCAACTTTGGGGTTTTAATCAGAGAACCCCTCTTCCGTATAGGACTCAGACACAATGGGTCTGTTTAGGGTTGGGACCAGAAAATAAGTCTGAATAACAGACATTATGCTTTAGTCAGGGTTGCTTCTGAGTCTAAAGATTGGTTTATCTTCCTGAGCCTTGTTTCCTTAGGGTGAGTGATCTCTCCCAAAAGACTGGTGGCCGGCCTCCTCACCAACTCAAAAGACACCCTTAGACTTGTGTAAGTTTTAAAGGGAGATTCAAGTCAGATTTTGGGATATTCCCATTCTTTATTGGAAATGTATAAAAGTGCTGTGTAAGACTTACTGTGTATTTATATCTGCATCCAGATTTTCATAACTATATGTGTATCTGTGGATCACAGTTACACCAACAGTGTGTTATTTTTCCTGTGTGATGCTCTTTTGGGGAGCAGTTAATCACTTCAGACCATTCTTTGAGGTTATGGCAGCTTGATGGATGCAGGTGAAGGTCCAGGAACTCAATTGCCAGCATTATAAGACTGGTTGAATCCAGCCCCATGGCACTGAGGAGTGGCACTGTGGCAGGACATGGAAGGACTCCCCCAAGGCACACCCCTCTCCAAGATGATCTGACATTGGTTTTTCTGCTCCAGCTTGCAGCAGGCACCGACTCTCCTAGGCTGAGGGCCAGGCTGTCCTGGACATGCATACCTGGAGGACAACTGTCCCATTGCAGGTCAGAGCACTAGACTTCCTTTATTCCTTTTTTTCCCTCACAAAAGGGCTTGATGGGAACTTTTTAAAGGAAAAATGTAAGATTTCAAAAGTCACTAACTAAAAACATTGGTTGTGATAGTCTTTGTCCCAGCAATGACTACTCTGGAGGTAATCAGATAACTTGGGATTAAGGTAGAAGGGCCTACTGGAGATGATTTCAGATAATACACAAATATTTTAAGTTGTAATATCCATGTATTTGGGGCTTCCCAAGTGGCATTAGTGATAAAGAACCTGCTTGCCAATGCAGGAGACATAAGAGATGTGGGTTCAATTCCTGGGTTGGGAAGATCCTGGAGGAGAGAATGTCAACCCAGCCCAGTATTCTTGCCTGGAGAATACCATGGTCAGAGGAGCCTGGTGGGCTGGAGTCCATGGGGTCACAAAGAGTTGGACACTACTGAAGCAACTTAGCATGCACACACATATTCATGTATTTATTTGAATGTATATTAATAAATCTTTAAGGCAAACAATGATAGTTTAGATTAAGGGAAAGCTATAAAGTTTCCTTTTCAAAAAAGTACCCAAATTTCCTTTTCAAAAAATATTCAAATTAAATAAGTGAGTCAGTTTGAAGACAAACATGAAGTAGAATACTATGTTAATAGCAAAGATGGTACATAGATATGGCAAAAGTTACCCTAGTGGGAAATGCTGTTGCCACTCTTTTGTAACCCCATGGACTGTAGCCAGCCAGGCTCCTCTGTCCATGGAATTCTCCAGGCAAGAATACTGGAGTAGATAGCCATTCCCTTCTCCAGGAGATCTTCCCAACCCAGGGATTGAACCCAGGTCTCCTGCATTGGCAGGTGGATTCTTTACCACTGAGCCACCTGGGAAGACCGGAAATATTGCCCCAGTATAATTGATTTAGAGAATAATATCTGGAAACACCTGTCAAGAGGGGTGCAATAAGAGATTTTACCCTATCTACAAATTAACAAGTTAATATTAACCTGCTACTGTTTAACCTGCTTTTGCTATGGCAAATGGCACTAGAATCCCAGTCCTAAGGACATTATTACCCATGGTAAAAGCAGTAGCCTTGGCTTCATTTTGGTTTGTATCAGTTCCCCATGATCAAGTCCCATAAGCTGACACAGCCCGTCATGGATGACGGAACATGCAATGCACCGTGTTCTAGGAAAGATGCCCATAGTTTGGAGAACTCACTGCTTTCATAGTAAGCAAAAGCAAGCCTGCTGTGTCCACAGAAAGGAAAAGACATTACCTCATGCCTCAAAGTTGCTTGCTGCAAATAAACTCTGAGAAATGGCCTGCTTGCATAAAGAGTGGTCAGGGCCTTAAGAATGTACAAGGATGCTCAGGACTCAAGGCAGATTGACTCTCCCAGTAACACTTTTCTCTGTACAACAAATCTTAATGTGAATGGTAAGCCTTTCCTAACACCACAAATTTTGATTTATTATTCCAAGTTAAAGCAGATAATGCATTATAATACTGTATACTATAAATATGAAATTTGTAATTCTAATTTTTACTTTAATACATAGGACTTTGAATGAATACTAATTAACTGAATGAAAAGAACATCACCTAAGAAACTACAAGTAAACAATCTATGAGGAACTTTGAAGTTACAGTAAGACATAGCTACTGTGACACACAAAATTAAAGAAATAGAGGAGCAAAAACCATGGGTTTATCAAGATGCTAATAACAGGAAAAATATTCTGCAAAATTTTTCACTGAGAAATTGACAGGAGTGTGTGTGTGTGTGTTTGTAAGTCAGCCCCAGATCCTTTACATATACAATCGTTACTGCCTCTATAAAAGGAAAAGCCAAAAGCTAGGAGGAAAGCTGGTCTGTTCCCTCTATAGGAAAGTTTTGGGGGGGGGGGGGGACCTTTTGCACATAATGGTATCCTAAATCAATCATTTGATATTTTGACACCAGTGTTTTGCAAGAGCTTCAGAAAAATACAGCTGCATCATTTGCTAGATAATTTACTTGAGTATGGGACATCTTTTCATGTACTATTGGTCATTCAAACATCTTACTTTGAGAAATGTCCATTCAAATATTTTGCTTAAACACCCCCTTAATATTTTCAGTACACTATAGGTAAAGAATCCATTTACAAGGATGAGGTAGCTCCATATGTACTGCATGTTCACCATGCATTATTACAAGAAAAATGAAGGACAGGAGGTTAAGTATAATATATACAGGTGGCGCTAGTGGTAAAGAACCTGCTTGCCAGTGCAGGAGACGTAAGAGACCCAGGTTCGATCCCTGGGTCAGGAAGATCCCCTGGAGAAGGAAATGGCAGCCCATTCCAGTATTCTTGCCTGGAGAATCCCTTGGACAGAGGAGCTTGATAGGCTACAGCCGATGGTATCGCAAAGAGTTGGACACGACTGAAGCAACTTAGCACATACCCACAAATACCAACATAAAGCCCTTCAGCTCACTAAAGGGAGTGACTGTGTCTTTCAAAGTGATATCTTGATATCTCATCAGACCTCTTGCTATCTGATTGTTTACGGAATAATTACTTTTTAAAAATTTCTCCTAGTAAGTCATTCTATCACCCTTGCATTGTAACATGTATCCTTGCATGTCAAAATAGTTTCTTGTACTTACACAAAGTCCTTCCCTTTTATGAATTCTGAGTCCTTTTCCAGATATTATGCTATTAACCTACTATTTAACAGAAAAGGAAGCAAGGCTTAAAGAGATTATGTGTTTCGGCCAAGGTCACCCAGCTATTAAATGGAACACCTGCCTAAGGTCAAAGCCCTCACTCCTAATCTCTACTCTGCAACAGTTGGTATTTAATAAATACTAACAACAACAGCAGCAACACTGCTAAATGGATTCCCATTATTTCCTTAAAGCTCCTACTCATTATCCCAGAATAGACGTTACTTCTTTTAAAACAGTTTTATTGAGATATAATTCACACACCATAAAATTCACCCACCTTAAGTGTACAAGTCAATAGTTTTTAGTGTACATTTTCACATCAAAGAGAAATACCATACCTTAGCTATGATCCTGCCCCCACGCCTCTATCCCTTCAGCCCTAAATAAACATTAATCTACTTTCTGTCTCTATAGATTTCCTTTTCCTGGACATTTCATAAAAATGGACTCATAAAATGTGGTCTTTTGTTATTGGCTTTTTTCACTTAGCATATGTTTTCAAGGTTAATCCATTGTGTACCATGTATTAATTTCCTTTTATGGCTGAACAATATTCTGTTGTATGGATATGAACATTTTGTTTATCCATTAGTCCATTGATGGATATTTGGGCTGTTTTCATCTTTTGCTTGTTATGGATAATGTTGCTATGTAGATTTATGTACAAGTTTTGTGAGGACATAATGTCCACCTCATGCGAAGGGTTGACTCATTGGAAAAGACTCTGATACTGGGAGGGATTGGGGGCAGGAGGAGAAGGGGATGATAGAGGATGAGATGGCTGGATGGCATCACCGACTCAATGGACGTGAGTTTGAGTGGACTCCGGGAGTTGGTGATGGACAGGGAGGCCTGGCGTGCTGCGACTCATGGGGTCGCAAAGAGTTGGACACGACTGAGTGACTGAACTGAACTGAATGTTCTTATTTCTCTAGGGTAGATATCTAGCAATTGAATTGCTGTGTCATACAGTAACTCTATGCTTAATTGTTTCAGGGACAGCCATATTATTTTCTAAACTGGCTAACCATTTTACCTGCAGTGTGTATACTGCTGTATACTTACCAGCAGTGTGTAAGGGTTACAAGTTTCCCATATCCTTGGCAACACTTTATTTTCTGACTTTTTGACTGTAGCCATTTTAGCAGAGGTGAGTGATATCTTATTGTGGTTTGGATTTACATTTCTCTGATGGTTAATGATATTGAGCATCTCTCCATGAGTTTACTGGCCACTAGTATATATTACTAGGAGAAATGTCTATTCAAATCCTTTGCCCATTTTTAATTGGGATATTTGCCTTTTTATTATTGAGTTGTAGGAGTTTTTATATACTCTGAATACAAATCCCTTGAATACATGATTTGTACATATCTTTTCCCATTCTGTGGGTTATCTTTTTACTTTCCTGATAGTATACTTTTTAGAAAATTATTTATTTTATTTATTTAGTTTTGGCTGATCTGGGTCTTTGTTGCTTTGCATGGACTTTATCTAGTTGTGGTGAGTGGGGGCCATTCTCGGTTGCAGTGCACAGGCTTCTCATTGCAGTGGCTTCTCTTGTTGTGGAGCACAGGCTCTATGTGCACAGGCTTCAGTAGTTGCAGGAAGCAGGCTCAGAAGGTGTGGCTTGTGGGCTCTAGAGCATAGGCTTGGAAGTCCTGGTGCCAGGCCTAGTTGCTCTGTGGCATGTAGAATCTTCCCAGAGGAGGGTTTGAACCTGTGTCCCCTGATTGGCAGACAGATTCTTATCCACTGTGCCACCAGTATCCTGATGGTATACTTTGATGCCCTCCAAATTTTAGTTTTGATGAAATTTAATACACATTTTTTATTTTTCTGCTCATTCGTTTGGTATCAAGTTCGTGAAGATTTGTCCCTACATTTTTTCCCCTAAGAGTTGTATCATTTTAAATCTTACATTTAGGTCTCTGATCTATTTCTAGTTAATTTTTTGTATATGGTATGAGATATGGGTCTCATTTCATTAGTTTGCAAGTGGCTGTCTAGTTGATCCAGGACTATTTGTGAAAGGACTGCTTTTTCCCATTGAATGGTCTTGGCATCCTTGTCAAAAATCAGCTGAAACATAATTTTATTTCTTTGGGACTGGAATGAAAACTGACCTTTTCCAGGCCTGTGGCCACTGCTGAGTTTTCCAAATTTGCTGACATATTGCATGCAGCACTTTCACAGCATCATCTTTCAGGATTTGGAATAGCTCAACTGGAATTCCATCACCTCCACTAGCTTTGTTCATAGTGATGCTTTCTAAAGCCCACTTGACTTCACATTCCAGGATGTCTGGCTCTAGGTGAGTGATCACACCATCATGATTATCTTGGTCGTGCCATGGTGATTATCTTGGTCATGAAGATCTTTTTTGTACAGTTCTTCTGTGTATTCCTGCCACCTCTTCTTAATATCTTCTGCTTCTGTTAGGTCCATACCATTTCTGTCCTTTATTGAGCCCATCTTTGCATGAAATGTTCCCTTGTTATTTCCAATTTTCTTGAAAAGATCTCTAGTCTTTGTTTTCCTCTATTTGTTTTCCTCCATTCTGTTGTTTTCCTCTATTTCTTTGCATTGATTGCTGAGGAAGGCTTTCTTATCTCTCCTTGCTATTCTTTGGAACTCTGCATTCAGATGCTTATATCTTTCCTTTTCTCCTTTGCTTTTTGCTTCTCTTCTTTTCACAGCTATTTGTAAGGCCTCCCCAGACAGCAATTTTGCTTTTTTGCATTTCTTTTCCATGGGGATGGTCTTGATCCCTGCCTCCTGTACAATGTCACGAACCTCCATCCATAGTTCATCAGGCACTCTGTCTATCAGATCTAGTCCCTTAAATCTATTTCTCACTTCCACTGTATAATCATAAGGGATTTGATTTAGGTCATACCTGAATGGTCTAGTGGTTTTCCCTACTTTCTTCAATTTAAGTCTGAATTTGGCAATAAGGAGTTCATGATCTGAGCCACAGACAGCTCCTGGTCTTGTTTTTGGTGACTGTATAGAGCTTCTCCATCTTTGGCTGCAAAGAATATAATCAGTCTGATTTCAGTGTTGACCATCTGGTGATGTCCATGTGTAGAGTCTTCTCTTGTGTTGTTGGAAGAGGGTGTTTGTTTTAACCAGTGTATTTTCTTGGCAAAACTCTATTAGTCTTTGCCCTGCTTCATTCCATATTCCAAGGCCAAATTTGCCTGTTACTCCAGGTGTTTCTTGACTTCCTACTTTTGCATTCCAGTCTGCTATAATGAAATCCAGATGTTCAAGCTGGTTTTAGAAAAGGAAGAGGAACCAGAGATCAAATTGGTGGATCATTGAAAAAGCAAGAGAGTTCCAGAAAAACATCTATTTCTGTTTTATTGACTATGCCAAAGCCTTTGACTGTGTGGATCACAATAAACTGTGGAAAATTCTGAAAGAGATGGGAATACCAGACCACATGACCTGACTCTTGAGAAACCTATATGCAGGTCAGGAAGCAACAGTTAGAACTGGACATGGAACAACAGACTGGTTCCAAATAGCAAAAGGAGTACGTCAAGGCTGTATATTGTCACCCTGCTTGTTTAACTTATAGGCAGAGTACATCATGAGAAATGCTGGACTGGAAGAAACACAAGCTGGAATCAAGATTGCTGGGAGAAATATCAATAACCTCAGATATGCAGATGACACCACCCTTATGGCAGAAAGTGAAGAGGAAAAGCCTCTTGATGAAAGTGAAAGTGGAGAGTGAAAAAGTTGGCTTAAAGCTCAACATTCAGAAAACGAAGTCATGGCATCTGGTCCCATCACTTCATGGGAAATAGATGGGAAAACAGTGGAAAGAGTGTCAGACTTTATTTTCTTGGGCTCCAAAATCACTGCAGATGGTGACTGCAGCCATGAAATTAAAAGACGCTTACTGGAAGGAAAGTTATGACAAACCTAGATAGCATATTGAAAAGCAGAGACATTACTTTGCCAACAAAGGTCTGTCTAGTCAAGGCTATGGTTTTTCCAGTGGTCATGTATGAATGTGAGAGTTGGACTGTGAAGAAAGCTGAGTGCTGAAGGATTGATGCTTTTGAACTGTGGTGTTGGAGAAGACTCTTGAGAGTCCCTTGGACTGCAAGGAGATCCAACCAGTCCATTCTGAAGGAGATCAGCCCTGGGATTTCTTTGGAAGAAATGATGCTAAAGCTGAAACTCCAGTACTTTGGCCACCTCATGCGAAGAGTTGACTCATTGGAAAAGACCCTGATGCTGGGAGGGATTGGAGGCAGGAGGAGAAGGGGACGACAGAGGATGAGATGACTGGATGGCATCACTGACTCGATGGACGTGAGTCTGAGTGAACTCCGGGAGTTGGTGATGGACAGGGAGGCTGGCGTACTGTGATTCATGGGGTCGCAAAGAGTCGGACACAACTGAGTGACTGAACTGAACTGACCTGAACTGAATTTTATTTCTGGACTCTCAATTCAGTCCTATTGACCTATATGTCTATCATGTGACAGGATCACACTGTTTTGATTACCATGGTTTTGAAGCAGTTCTGAAACCAGGAAACATGAGTCCTCCTATTTTATTTATTTCCAAGGTTTTTTTTGGCTATTTAGGGTGCCTTCCAATGCATATGAATTTTAGAATAAGCTTGTCAATTTCTACAAAGAAATCAGCTGGGATTATGAAAGGGATTGCATTGACTCTATAGATCAATTTGGGAAGCATTACCATTTTAACACTATTAAAATTTTCAATGGGATTTTTTTTCCCGTTTAATTGCATCTTCTTTAATTTCTTAATGGCATCATTTAATTTTCTTCTTTAATTTCGATAATAGTTTACAGTTTTCAGAGTATCGATTTTATGCTTCCCTTATTAAATGTATTTCTAAATATTTCGGTCTTTTTGATACTATTATAGGTAGAATTGTTTTCTTAATTTTCTTGTTCTGATTGTTCATTGTAAGTGTATAGAAATATGGCTGTATTGAAATATCTTTATATATTCATCTTATATCTTGCAACCTTGCTGAAGTTGTTTGTTTTGTTAGTTTATCAGTGGATTCCATAACACTTTCTATACATAAGATTATGTCATCTGTAAATATAGTTCTAATTCTTATTTTTCAATCTGGATGCCTTTTATTTCTTTTTCTTGCCTAACTGTCTTGGCTAGAACCTCCAGTTGTAATGTTGGATAGAAATGGTGAGAGCACATATCTTTGTTTTTGCTCCTAATACTAGGGAAAAGATATTCATTGTTTTAACATTAAGTATAATGTCAGCAGGGGGCTTCCCTGGTAGCTCAGCTGGTAAAGAATCCACCTGCAATGCAGGGGACCCCAGTTCAATACCTGGGTCAGAAAGATCCCTTGGAGAAGGATACACTTCCCACTTCAGTATTCTTGGACTTCCCTGGTGACTCAGACGGTAAAGAATCTGCCTGCAGTGTGGGAGACCTGAGTTCAGTCCCTGGGTTAGGAAGATACCCCAGAGGAAGGCATGGCAACCTACTCCAGTATTCTTGCCTGGAGAATCCCCATGGACAGAGGAGCCTGGCAGGCTACAGTCCATGCAATTGCAAAGAGTCAGACACGACTGAGAGGCTAAGCACAGCACAGCACATAATGTCCATGGAGGGTTTTTGTAATAACTTTCATTATGCTTAGGGAATACCTGGTTTGGGGATGTTAAATCAAGCTTGCATTTGGGGATAAATCTTTTTTGGTCATAATGTATAACTGTTTTTATATGTTTCTAGATTTGTTTTCCTAGTATCTTGTTGGGGGATTTTTGCATCCATATTCATAGGCAATACTGGTTTGTAGTTTTTTCTTGCAATATCTTTGCCTGGATTTTGTATCAGGGTAATACTGGTCTCACAAAATAAGAGAAGAAGTGTTTCCTTTTCTTTTTTTTTTTGAACAATTTGTGAAGGATTCTTCCTTAAATATTTGATAGAATTCAGTTGTGAATGGAGAAGGAAATGGCACCCCACTCCAGTACTCTTGCCTGGAAAATCCCATGGACGGAGGAGCCTGGTAGGCTCCAGTCCATGGGGTCTCGAAGAGTCGGGCACGACTGAGCAACTTCACTTTCACTTTTTACTTTCATGCATTGGAGAAGGAAATGGCAACCCACTCCAATATTCTTGCCTGGAGAATCCCGGGGACAGAGGAGCCTAGTGGGCTGCCGTCTATGGGGTCTCACAGAGTCAGACACGACTGAAGCGACTTAGCAGCAGCAGCAGCAGCAGCAGCAGTGAAGCCATGTGGCCTAGAATTTTATTCGTGGGTAGTTTAAAAAATGTATTACTAATTCAATCTCTTCATTTGTTATAGGTCTATTCAGATGGTTTATTTATTCTTGAGATAGTTTTGGTAGTTTGTGTTTTTCTAGGAATTTGTCCATTTCTTCTATTATCTAATATAAGGGCATGTAATATTTCATACTGTTCATTCATAATCTTTTTTCGTATCTATAAGGTCAGTAATACCAGCCCCTCTTTCATTTCCAATTCTAGTAACTTGACACACATTTCTCTCTTTCCCTCTCACCCTCTCTCTCACCAATCTAGCTGAAGATTTGTCAACATTGTTGATCTTTTCAAAGAATCTGCTTTGGTTTCACTAATTTTCTCTATTCTCTATTTTCCATTACATTAATTTCTGCTCTAATTATTATTATTTCCTTCCTTCTGCTTGCTTTATGCTTAGTTTGCTCTTCTTTCCCAGTATCTTAAAGTGGAAAGTTAGGATGTTGATTTGAGATCTTTCTTCTTTTTTAAATACAGGCTTAAAGCTATATATTTCCCTTTATGCAAGTTTAGCTCTATCCCATCATTTTGAGTACATTGTGTTTCTAAATACCAAAGTTCCACCCCATAAGTTCTGGTATGTTGTATACTATGTTTCATTTTTCTTTAATTTCAAAGTATTTTCTGATATCCATTTTGATTTGTTCTTTGATGCATTGGCTATTTAGGAGTGTTTTGTTTAATTTCCAGATATTTGTGAATTTCCTAATTTTTTTTTTTCTGTTGTTGATATGAAATTTTATTGCAGTGTGGTCAGAGAACATATCTTGTATAACTAACTTCTAATCCTTTAAATTTACTGAGGGTTGTTTTATGGCCTATTACATGGTCTACCATGAAGACTGTTCACTGTGCACTTGAGAAAAATATGTATTCTGCTGTTGTTGGGTGGCATATTGTATATGTCTATTAGGTCTAGTTGGTGCATGGTGTTCTGACATCTTCTATTTCCTGGTTGATCTTCTGTCCAGTTGATCTATTTATTATGAAAAGTGGGCTATTAAAGTCTTCAGCTATTACTATTGAATTATCTATTTCTCCCTTTTTTATTGTCAGTTTTTGCTTCATATATTTTGTTGCTCTGTTATTAGGGGCATATATATTTATAATTGTCATGTATTACTTATGTGTTAACTCTTTTATCATTAAATTCCCTCTTGCTTCCAGTTTTTGGTTTGGCATGGAAAAAACTTAGAAGTAGTAACAATAAGTAAAAAGTTGTATAAACTGAAAATCAAGAACTCTTCTTAGATCCATTAAATGACTGAAGTCACAAATCAAATCCCTGCTACAGACAGGTGACAGACAGGCAGATACAGAGAATCACAATTTGCTAGAGTAAAACCTATAAACAGTTTATATTGATAGCATATCAGTACTGATATGCTGCTGCTGCTGCTGCTAAGTCGCTTCAGTCGTGTCCAACTCTGTGCGACCCCATAGACGGCAGCCCACTAGACTCCTCTGTCCCTGGGATTCTCCAGGCAAGAATACTGGAGTGGGTTGCCATTTCCTTCTGATATAGGAAAACCTAAACTATAGTTTACGAATTTCTAGAAGCTCATTGTGGACAAGTCTGAGATTTAAAACTCCAGAGAGGCCCAGTTTAAGGGGTGCTCTCATACTTTCATGAGTTACTTTTTAGAGACCTATGAGGTTCTCACAGTGAATATTAGAGAAAACCTCTTTGTTCTTCTGGAAGGGGAAGGGAAAAGTAGGCACTTTTAAGTGTATCCAGAGCATTCTATTCTTCTTAATAGTCAAGAGAAACTATTTTTTACAAGAGCCTAATCAGAGTTTTATCAGAGCCTAACTGACCTGGAGGAAGGACAATATCCAATCCCAATGCCTCTCTCATCATCCTGTCCCAACTAAATGAGAGTGAGGTGAGGGACTTAAAAGCACTTGTAAAGGCCATAGTCCTGTCCATATGCAGTTGTTAGGCTCCTATTATGACTGAAGTGACTTAGCATAGCATAGCATAGCATTGCCAGTTGATTAATCTACTATTTTTAAACAGTGTTCTTGGGCATCAATTGTTCTGCAACCTAATTCAATCAAACTGGGGCTCCCTTGCAGGAAAAGTTCCAAAGGTCAGTGTTTAATATTTGTTCCAAACAAGGAAGGAGAACTCCCCACAGCCATCTTCTTACCTGGCTTTTAAAAAAAAAAAAATTTATTTATTTGTCTGTGTCAGGTCTTAGTTGTGGCACTTGGGATCTTCATTGTGTCATGTGAGATCTTTCATTGAGATGCATGGACTCTAGTTGTGGCACACTGGCTTAGTTACTCCAAGGCATGTGGAATCTTAGTTCCCCAACCAGAAATCAAACCCACGTTCCCCGTATTGCAAGGCGGATTCTTAATCCCTGGACCACCAGCGAAGTCCCCTTACCTGACTTTTTAAAACAATCTAGCCAGTTTACAGCTAACTGGTATCTTCACCAAACCCCTGAATCACTTCCCAATTGCCTCCACAACAACCATTCTGTTTTTAGAGCAAATTTGGCTTGAATGCCTCCATACTTTGTTGCAAATAAAGTAACTTCCATTGGGAAAATTTTAGTACCTATATGATTCATGACTTTCTTCTCTCCCCAGGAAAAATCTCTGAGCCAGGGCTCTGGATCTGGGGGTGGAGACAATGGCACTCTTATCTTTGAATGACACTTGTGCTTTAGCACCTGATGTCTTAAGTAGGCAGAAAGGAAACAACAGCCTGATGTTCTCTCACCTTGCTTCTCATAGTGTGGAACCACACCATACAGCCAAACCAAGAGTGATAAGGACCCCAGCAGTCTCAGTGGTACCACACCCACAGGACAATTTCCATTCTATTAGTGAGGAATGGTTGGAAGGAAAGAGCCCCCACCTCTCAGTTGCACTCACCTGGAGCCTAACCTCGCAATCTCAGTAGTTGGGGCAGGATAAGAAATACTGTTATATTCCTCTTCCGAGAAGGAAATCGCCATGGCTGTGAGCTGCAGGAAGAGGATATCCCGTGTTCTTGGCTGATAGGAGAGCAATTTTGCTTCCTTGACATGGGAGTGAGGAAAAACGGAGAGGTCTAGGTTCAAATACCACAGACTCATATTTCTTGTGAAGTTTTTATAGATTTTCTTGAATAGTTTTCCACTTAATGGTTTCCTTAAAACCTTTCTAGAGCCTTTAAATTGTTTTGCCTTTTTTTTTTTTTTTTAATGAATTTCACTAGTTTCAAAGGAAAGCAGATCCACAGAGATCCTCATATTGTCATAGCAGAAATTGACCTCCTGGACATTTCTTCTTCCTGGAAGACTTCACTGGCAACTGGGTTAAGTCCTCTTACTCAGTGCTGTAATCTCCCCTTCACTACTTATCACACTCTCCTTGTTTCCTCCCACTAAACTATCTGCTACATAACAATATGAAGCCTGTATCTGTCTTATTGCTTTTTATATCTCCAGGGCCTGGAACACAGTAGATGCTTAATAAATTATGATTGAATGAAAAGTATATTTCTGATATTTTAATTAAGTGGAAAGAACTATGTCCTGGAAATCAGAAATGTAAAAACAGTACTGAGATTGAGATGTGGAATGGGCAGGCAGTGCCTGGCACAGAAAAGGGCTCAAACAATACATGGATAAAAGAAAGAATGAGAAATAGATTTGGGACTTTTAAAAATTATTTATTTATTTAATTTATTATGTTTTGGCTGCATTGGGTCTTTGTTGCTGCACGTGGGCTTTCTCTAGCTGCAGCGAGCAGGGGCTACTTTCCATTGTGGTGCATGAGTTTTTCATTACAGTGGCTTCTCTTACTGCAGAGCAAGGCTCTATGTGCATGAACCTCAGTAGTTGCAGCATGCAGGTTCAGTAGTTGTGGTACATGGGCTTAACCGCTCCATGGTGTGTGAAATCTTCCTGGATCAGGGATCAAACCTGTGTCCCCAGCACTGGCTGGCAGACTCTCAACTACTGGACCACCAGGGAAGTCTGGGACTTATTAATAAATGAAACTGAGTAGAGGACAAGAGCATGGAGTTAGGAACTAAACTGTATGTGTTTGAATTCCTGCTCTACCACTTCTTATCTGTTGCATAGGCTTGCTGTCCTACAATACTCTTATTTGTAAAATAGGGGATTATATTAGCACCTACCTCATAGAATTTGGTGGAGAAGGCGATGGCACCCCACTCCAGTACTCTTGCCTGGAAAATCCCATGGACGGAGGAGCCTGGTAGGCTGCAGTCCATGGGGTCGCTAAGAGTCGGACACGACTGAGCAACTTCACTTTCACTTTTCACTTTCATGCATTGGAGAAGGAAATGGCAACCCACTCCAATGTTCTTGCCTGGAGAATCCCAGGGATGGGGGAGCCTGGTGGGCTGCCGTCTATAGGGTTGCACAGAGTTGGACACGACTGAAGTGACTTAGCAGTAGCAGCATAGAATTTGGGGGAGGATAAAATGCAATAATGAATATACATATATAACACTGTTTGATATATACCAGCATTTATGTAAGTGCTGTTTTATTTCATTTTCATCACTATGTATTTTTAAGGAAACTAGGATAATTCTGTATATACTATTTCATAGCCTGAATTTAAAAGAAAAATAATTAACAATTTTTCCCTTCTACTTACAAAAAGAATACCTTGTCCTCTGAGATAATTTAGAAGATAGAGGTAATCACCACTTAATGCCCAGCATTAGAAAAACATTTTTAATCTCAAATATGAGGACAAGTACAATAAATGGGAGGGGATGAGGGAGGAGTGGGAGTGGAGGAGGGGGTCATCAAGTCACCAGGCATAAGTCTCTAAGTGTAAAATATGGCTCAAGATACTGTCATGCTACAAATGCCTAAGTCTTAGATTTATGGTGGGAAAAGTAGCCCCTGACTCAGGAACTGGGGCAGGGGTGTAACACGAAGAAGAGGAACAGAGGAAGGGAGGAGTGTATGAGTGTGCGTGTGAGAAAGACAGAGTATGTGTTAGCTTACTGTTTAGTTATAGATAAACTTGGGGTTTCCCTCGTGGTTCAATGGTAAAGAAACCACCTGCCAAGCAGGAGATGTGGGTTTGATCCCTGGATCAGGGAGATGCCCTAGAGAAGGAAACAGCAACCCACTCTGGTATTCTTGCCTGGGAAATCCCATGGATCTCTAATAGATAGTGAGGTCCTGAATATTTGTTGATTTCACACTCAGATGTCTTAGCCTTATGGCTTTGTAATTATTTAATACAAGATCTCTTGAATGAAATATTGAGTCCATTATCTTTCAAATGTTCCAAACTCTTAAAGTAACATCTTTAAAATTTTATCAGGTCTGTTCTCAGTTCTTCAAAGTTCTTGGCATCAAAATTATAATGGCCATAGCTTATTGGGAAGCTAAAGTAGGCATAATTTCCTAGATTTTTAATACATTAATTTCAATTTGTTAATACATGCTTACATTTAGGAAAAAAGAGAGAAGCACAATAGGACTGTAGTACTGAAGCATCGGGATGACCCATAGAGAACTATTCTAGGCAGGAACAGAGATATCCACACCCACAGAGCCCACCATGTGCCAGACTATCTGCTTTCAATCCTTGCACTCACCCATGAGAGTATAATGAGAGGAAAACAGGACAATAACTACAATCCAACTGGGTACCTTTCCAGCTAAATACATGTGAGCTATATATCATGGCAACATAACAATAACCCTGTATGCGAGACAGCAAAAGAGACACAGATGTATAGATCAGTCTTTTGGACTCTGTGGGAGAGGGCGAGAGTGGGATGATTTGGGAGAATGGCATTGAAACATATATAATATCATATATGAAACGAATCACCAGTCCAGGTTCGATGCATGATACAGAATGCTCAGGGCTGGTGCACTGGGATGACCCAGAGGGATGGGATGGGGAGGGAGGTGGGAGGGGGGTTCAGGATGGGGAACATGTGTATACCCGTGGCAGATTCATGTTGATGTATGGCAAAACCAATACAATATTGTAATTAGCCTCCAATTAAAACAAATAAATTTATATTAAAAATTAAAACACTGATAATCACTTTTGATTCAGAATCCTCCTCATCCTTCTAGGAAATCTATCTATCAGTTATCGATTAAAAGGTCTATGCTGCTGCTAAGCCACTTCAATCTTGTCGACTCTGTGCGACCCCATAGACGGCAGCCCACCAGGCCCCGCCATCCCTGGGATTCTCCAGGCAAGAACACTGGAGTGGGTTGCCATTTCCTCCTCCAATGCACGAAAGTGAAAAGTGAAAGTGAAGCCTCTCAGTCATGTCCGACTCTTCGAGACCCCATGGACTGCAGCCTACCAGGCTCCTTCGTCCATGGGATTTTCCATAGACTGACTATAAGTCTATAAGCTCACATGGTTATGTAGCCTGGGAAGTCCCATGATGTGCTGTCTACAAGCTGGAGAGCCAAGAAAGCCAGTGGTGTACTTTAAAAGCCTGAGAGTTGGAGAGCTAACATGTAGGTGCCAGTCTGAATTAGAAGTCCTGAGAACCAGGAACACCAAAGACAGGGAAAGATCAAAGTCTCAGCTCAAGCAATCAGGCAGAGAGTGAATTTGGCCTTCTGCTTTTCTGTTTTATTTAGGCCCTCAGAGGTATTAGATGATGTCTACCTGCATTGGGGAAGTCTGCTTTACTCAGTTTTCCAATTCAAATGCTAAACTTTTCCAGAAACACCCTCACAGACACACTCAGAAATATTATTCAGTCAGATATATGGGCATCCAATGGCCTGTTGGAGACATAAAATTAACAATCACACCCTTTTCCCTGTGTTTACTCAAATGACTTGAGAGTTTGAAGAAGAGGGATATAAAACAACTCTTATGTGAATACCTAAGGTAAGATTGCTATCCCACATGATTAATCACCACTGAAGCTCAAGCTTGATTTCTAGAGAACCTGCTGCTAAGGACTCACATCCAAGCATTTCCCTTTCAAGTGCTTCCTTGGAAGACTGGGCCATATCTTGTATGTGACTCTTACCTCATAATCCTCACATGAAATTCCTATAATTCACAGGTCTCTTTGTGCTAGTCTGTATCAATTTCTGGTAAATCTGTATCTCAATAACTCCCCTCTTCCCAACTCTGGAACCTGTAAGCATGGTAGGATTTACTTTCACACTTATCCAGAATTGGGAACTTTGGTAGGGGATTAATCTTAGCCCTTTCTCTACCTGGCCACACCACAACATAATCTTTCAAAAATGTTCTTTCCAGGCTCCCATAGCATTTGCTGCTAAGTTGCTTCAGTCGTGTCCAACTCTGTGCGACCCCATAGACGGCAGCCCACCACTCTCCACCATCCCTGGGATTCTCCAGGCAAGAACACTGGAGTGGGTTGCCATTTCCTTCTCCAATGCATGAAAGTGAAAATTGAAAGTGAAGTTGATTAGTCGTATCTGACTCTTTGCAACCCCATGGATTGCAGCCTACCAGGCTCCTCCGTCCATGGGATTTTCCAGGCAATAGTACTGGAGTGGGGTGCCATTTCCTTCTCCGCCCATAGCATCTAGTTCAAAATCCCAATGGTAATGCAGATATCCAGCAGAGGAATAAGTGAACCTTAACACATGATGCAAAGAATTGACTCATTGGAAAAGACCCTGATGCTGGGAAGGATTGAAGGCAGGAGAAGGGGACAACAGAAGATGAAATGGTTGGATGGCATCACTGACTCCATGGACATGAGTTTGAGCAACCTCTGGGAATTGGTGATGGGACATGGAAGCCTGGTGTGCCACAGTCCATGGAGTTGCAAAGAGTTGGACACGACTGAGGGACTGAACTGAACTGAATATCTTGTATATATCCCTAAACGTTATGTACTGTTCTTTTGGGATCCCATCTCCTCGGCTTTGGTGAAGGAAACCAATCAAGTGGCTGGTTCCACTATAATTATACGAGATAAGGAAAGGAAATAGGTTCTCTTCATAAATACTGCACTTCCCCGAACATAAACACAGGCTCCTCCTTTCCAGTACTATACGACTCTTCTTATTATTTTAGGGTAAAAGTCATCACACCAGTTCACTCTCTCTGTCCTTCAGGGCACATGAGTCCCAAATTAAGACTCTTATATCCTTCCAACTCAGCCTTAGAAATTAAAAAAATTTTGTTCTCAACAGGTTGTTACCTACCTTCAACTCCTCAGAAAACACCAAGGACAAGAAAAGATCTCAATCAACACCTCACAACACTTTAGTGAAGACAACATCATTACAAGGACAAATTTCACCTATCTTTATTATTTTTAACTAATTTATTTTTTAATTGAAGGATAATTGTTTTACAGAATTTTGTGTTTTTTTTTTTCTGTCAAACATCAACATGAATCAGCCATAGTTCACCTATCTTTAAAATATCACTTCATTACAACCAACCTCCCATGTAGCATAGCCTCTAACCTTGAAAAATACACAAATGCATGCTTTCATCCAAGAAAATTTGGTGGTTTCAAGCAAAAGACTAATCCAAGATGGATCTAAAGATAGTAGCAAAGAACTGAGCCACTGAGAGAACCAACAATCTACTTTTCAAATTTTGTATTCAATGGTTACATGTGTGCTCACTCGCTCAGTCATGTCTGACTCTTTGCGACCCCATAAACTGCAGCCCACCAGGATCCTCTGTCCATGGGATTCTCCAGGCAAGGATACTGGATTGGGTTGCCATGCTCTCCTCCAGGGATCTTTGCAACCCGGGGATTGAACCAGCATCTCTTACATCTCCTGCATTGGCAGGCGGGTTCTTTACCACAAGCACCATCTGCGGAGGCCATTCAATGGTTATGTCATAGCAATTTGTCTACTTTCAGGGGATTCTTTCTAGGTAATTCCTAATTTTCATAAAAGTTTTTCTATATTGCTCTAAATATAGTCCCCTGAATGAAAAGCAACCTATTAGCCTCAGTATGCATGCTGCATGCTAAGTCGTTTTAGTTGTGTCTGACTCCTTGTGACCCTATGGACTGTAACCCGCCAGGCTCCTCTGTCCATGAGATTCTCTAGGCAAGAATACTGGAGTGGGTTGCCATTTCCTTCTCCAGGGGATCTTCCAGACCCAGGGATTGTCTCTTATGTTTCCTGGGTTGGCTGGCGGATTCTTTACCACTAGTGCCACCTGGGAAGCCCCATTAACCTCAATAGTGGATATATCAGTCAACAAATATTCACCAATCACCTACTTGGTACAAAGAATTCTATAAATCACTGACTTTGCAAAGTAGAAGACAGAAGATGTGTTTGGGACCCTCACAGATTTTAAAGACAAGCATATCTAGCTAAGGACAGAACTATGCTTTGCCCACTCTTTAAACCTTGTTAGAAACCATCTAATAATAGTAAAAAAAAAAAAAAAAAAAAGTAATGAATCAACTTTCATTGATGAATCTTTAGGCTCTGTGGTACATACTTGAAATATGTGATTTACTTCTAATAATCCCTGTTTCACAGAGGAAGCACAGAGACCTTGATAAGTAACTGACCCAAAGTCATACATCAGTACAAGTAGCAGAAACATGATTTAAACCCAGACATGTCTGATACCACAATTCATGCCTCTAATTGGCATGATTCCAACAGGTATCATTAATAGAGCTACCTATATGAAGAGTTGTTAATTGTGAGACAGAATTCAGGAATCACTAGCATTCCTTTCAGAGAAGGCAATGGCACCCCACTCCAGTACTCTTTCCTGGAAAATCCCATGGATGAAGGAGCCTGGTGGGCTGCAGTCCATGGGGTCGCTAAGAGTCGGGCATGACTGAGCAACTTCACTTTGACTTTTCACTTTCGTGCATTGGAGAAGGAAATGGCAACCCACTCCAGTGTTCTTGCCTGGAGAATCCCAGGGATGGGGGAGCCTGGTGGGCTGCCATCTATAGGGTCACACAGAGTTGGACATGACTGAAGTGACTTAGCAGCAGCAGCAGCATTCCTTTAAAAGACAAGTATTTTTTAATTTGAGCTTTTGAAGCAATATATCAATATTTCTTTATATCTCTAAAATTAGTAAATATATATGTATATATATATGACACATATATATGTCATATATAAATAGATAGATACATGGGCTTCCCCAGTGGCTCCTCAGTAAAGAATCCGCCTGTAATGCAGGAGATATGGGTTCGATCACTGGGTCAGGAAGATCTCCTGGAGGAAGGAGGGCAAGGCAACCCACTCCAGTATTCTTGCCTGTAAAATCCCATGGACTGAGGAACCTGGCAGGCTTCATGAGGGTTCCATGAGATTGTCATGGTTTTGACATGTCTATAAGGTCAAAAAGAGTCAGACATGACTGAACATGCATGCATATATACATAATTTTATATATTTCAAACTACATATGCAGTAGGCATATACTCTTCCTTTATTCAGTGTCCCAGCTAGTTTAGCAGGATGGGAGATTACATAGGAGTTTGGAGCCAAAGGGCTTCCCAGATGGCATAGTGGTAAAGAATCCACTTGCCAATGTAGATGACACAAGAGAGGCAGGTTCAATCCCTGGGTTGAGAAGATTCCCTAGAAGAGGAAATGGCAACACACTCCAGTATTCTTGCTCAGATAATCCCATGGACAGAGGAGCCTGGCAGGCTACACTTGATGAGGTCTCAAAGAGTCAGACACAACTGAAGCCCCTGAGCACCTGAGCAAAACTAGAGGCAGTTAGCATTTGCCTGGCCCCTCTGGCCTCAGTACATATAACTCTTGGTTCCTTGAACACAACCAACACTTACTAAGTATTTTTAAATAATAATGTCATTTTCCTGGAGAAGGAAATGGCAACCCACTCCAGTGTTCTTGTCTTGAGAATCCCAGGGATGGGGGAGCCTGGTAGGCTGCCGTCTATGGGGTCACACAGAGTCGGACACGACTGAAGTGACTTAGCAGCAGCAGCAGCAGCAATTCCATTTTCCTAAAGGCATCTCTATTTTGTAACCATGATTTTTAAAAATAGTTTTCAGTTATTTCAAGTTGAAAAAATGAACAGTTACACTCAAGATGAGTTTCAGGTTTAATTGCTTCACATACCCCATGCCTATTTCTAATATTTTTTGGAAAAATTCACATTACAAAAAACATGTCTTTGGAACTAACTTTTACCAGTTGTATACTTAATTTCTGAGATCACTCTAAGGAAGTATGTGTAGGAGTGCTTTGCCAAGTTTGGAAAGGAAAGCAGAAAATAAACAGGCTCCTTTTTTTTTTTTTTTTTTTTTTTAAGGCTCCTTTCCTCCGAAGACTGTGGTAGCAAAAACATCACATAAATTTACATAAAATGGTCAAGGTCTGACAACTGGACTTCTACCTCAAGATTTACTTTACAGATCATTTTGAAAACACCAACTGTATTCGGGAAGATACTTGTATTTTTTCAAAATAAGATTTCAAAATAAAATGTTTCCAAAATGTTGTTGATGTTGTGTGGTGGAGTCCAAAGAAAATATTTTCTGGGTAGTACAGGTGAACAAACAAATCAAACAATGAGGCTTTTTCTTTCCGCAGGATGAAGCATTTCTTTCAAAAATGAAATCTTGTAATTTTTAATTTTTTGATGGCATGCTTTTTAAAAAAAGAAATAAAGAGAAATTATTAGGAAGGATATATACAACCCATTCTACCTTCTCGCCTGTCTGACAAGTTTCTTGCTCCCTCCCCACCCTAACCTTCAACCTAAATGTCCTAGAAGAGTATGAATTCAGGACACTTGGTGGGCAATGGCGGGGCGGAGTGGGGGTGGGGAAAGACTTCGGTCAGCGAGAAGAGGAAAGAAAGCAGAAAAAGCCAAGGCCAAGGCCTAGGGGCGGAGAGGGGGTAGAGGGTGTTGTAGACCCTCCCTTATAACCAGAGAAAGGCAAACTCTAACCGCAGGGAGGTGATGCCACTCGTGGGCAGTCAGATTGGAGAAGAGCGGGATGATTGATTGACAGGGAGGTGCGCGCTGTGGCCCAGCGCACAAACAGGCGGTTGTCCGTGCTTGTGCACGAGGCGGAAGTGGGGCGCTCCTGCTGCACTGGCCGCCGGAGTTGGGGGCGAGCTCGGCGGTGACGTGGGGTGCTCACGTGATCGCGAGCTGCAGAGCGACGCAGCCTTCGGTGCAGTCGTCACTCCTGTCTGGGTACCAGCTCCCCACTCCCCTGCGCACGGCGGGTTGGCATCAGGCCCGCAGCAAGCGGAGCAGGTAAGGGCCCCGGGGCCGCGCGCTGACGCCAGGGAGGCAGCTGCCAGCCAACCCCAGAGGCCGGCACAGGGGTTTAGCGCGACGAGTCCCAGCAAGCCCTCTCCACATCCCGGCTTTCCTGGGAACAGAAATAGTGGCCCCCTGGAGTGGGGGTGCAGGGGGGCAGGTTTCCAGGGAAGGCAGGAAAGCAACTCAGAGCGATGGGAAATCATCCCTGAGTCACCTGGGAGCGGGGCGGGGATGGGGGCATCTGAGGGTGGGGGCGGGGACTCGGGGCGGCTAGGCGCGGAAAGGGGGGTTGGTGGGAGTAGGGGACGCGGGGTCGGGAAGGCGCCAAGCGCCCGGCTGCAGCAGCCTCCTGTCCCCACCCTGGCCCTTTGCAGGTCTGCCGAACCAAGTGTGGCGGCGGCGCACTCGTGGCGAGGATCAGAAGGAGCAAGAGACAGCAAGGATAGGCCCAGGTCAGTGCCGGGAACAGTGCAGGGGTGGAAGGGGACTGGTGCACAGCCCAGCCTGAGATCCCTTGCTAACTTCCCCAGACCCCATGCCCCGTCCTCCATTTTGGTGCCTGCTGCGCTCTGGGAAAGAATCCTGGGAAAAGAAAAATGGTGGGCTTTGGGTTTGAGGGAGGGAGGGAAAAGGAGAGCGCTGGGAAAGAGGTCAAATTGAAGGCTCCCCAGAAGGAGCACGAAGCGCCTGAGGTGGGAAAAAAAAAATTTTTTTTAATCTTTACTATCAGAACTCTGAATCCTGCTGGTCAGTGCACCAAGCACTCAGTGTCTCTCCTTGCCTTTGTCTTACTTGTTCAAAGAAAAATAACCGGGGGAAAAAAATCTCATCATGGCTAATATCCACCAGGAAAACGAAGAAATGGAGCAACCCGTGCAGAACGGAGAGGAAGACCGCCCTTTGGGAGGGGGCGAAGGCCACCAGCCAGAAAGAAATCATAGACGGGGACAGGCTCGCCGACTTGCCCCTAATTTCCGATGGGTTATACCCAATAGACAGGTCAATGATGGGATGGGTGGAGAGGGAGACGATATGGAAATATTCATGGAGGAGATGAGGGAAATCAGGAGAAAACTTAGGGAGCTGCAGTTGAGGAATTGTCTGCGTATCCTTATGGGGGAGCTCTCTAATCACCATGACCATCATGATGAATTTTGCCTTATGCCTTGACTCCTGCCATTTCCATGAGATTAATACTGTGATTTCCACTGTTGTTCTGTTTTTCCTTGCATTTTCCTGATAATGCCTTTACTGATCCGTTTGCTGTGAACCTTATGTAATTTCAGTGTGTCAGGTGGGTTCTGTGTTACCAGCTTCTAATTACAGATTGCCTTGGCATCCAATCTAAGTTTCTGTCAACAGTAAAGTTTCACCCATTTGCATGGAAAAATGTAAAGTTAATAAAGTAATTAAAAAGCAATTTATACATTTATTATTGTCTGATTAAAGAAAAAATACATGAACCCTTCAAAAATCTGAAATCACATATCCCAGGATGGTAATTGGAGCACATTTCTCTGTGGTTGGATAATACATGACTTTTTTTTTTCATTTATTATCTGGGATTTTAGAAGCAATGAGAACAGTTTTTCAATGAGTCTGTGATTGAACATAATTACTGGTTCAGCAGACTTAAAGAAAATTGAACTTTAAGTATCTTCCAGCCTTAACTGGAAGTAAACCCTCCCTTTATTACAGATACATTCCTGTAAAGAGTCAGTCTTCTCTTCTGTGAAATGGGATAAATAATTTCTGCCTTAGAGGGCTGCCGAATGGAATACATGAGGTGTGGAACTGTTGGCCTGCCTCCTATGCAACTCCCCAGCATTTAACAGGACCCTGGCTCTCATCAGATCCTTGGGCAGTACTAAGGGGAATTTTCACCCAGGCTCACAGCAGGAAAAATAGGTGGGTTCCACTCTGTCATTCCAGTCATATTTGCAGTACCCCTACCTCCCTGATTACTGCCATGTCAGTTGGGCATTCTTTCCCTTCTGCTGACTCCTATTTCAGTTCATGTTGACGATGTGCTGGAGTCCACAAGGTAACAAAAACCTACTGATCTGTCTGTAGTGCCTGGTGAGATAAATCCCCCCTTTGACTTCTATAAAAGTTGTGGGAGAAAGCCTTCATCCTCACTTTGGAGTTATATTTACCAGTGAGTACAATTCCCATGGTTCTTGTTCTTAACATTGGTTCTGAACAAGACCCTTTTGGTTTTACTCTGTCCATGGGATTCTCCAGGTAAGAATACTGGAGTGGGTTGCCATGCCCTTCTTCAGGGAATCTTCCTGACCCAGGGATCGAACCCACGACTCTTAAGTCTTTTCCATTGGCAGGCAGGTTCTTTACCACTAGTACCACATGGAAAGCTTCAACAGATATTTAATTATTTTAACCGATTCATTAATAGAGTTCAGAAACCAGCTTAATACTGTTCCTAAGTGGCTGTCCTTAATTAAGTGGCCTAGTGAAAAGTGAAAGTGGCTCAGTCATGTCCAACTCTTTGCAACCCCGTAGACTATACAGTCCATGGAATTCTCCAGGCCAGAATACTGGAGTGGGTAGCCTTTCCCTTCTCCAGGGGATCTTCCCAGCCCAGGGATCGAACCCAGGTCTCCCAGTTGCAGGTGGATTCTTTACCAGCTGAGCCACAGGGGAAGCTCAAGAATACTGGAGTGGGTAGCCTATCCCTTCTCCAGCAGATCTTCCCAACCCAGGAATCGAACCAGGGTCTCTTGCATTGCAGGTGGATTCTTTACCAACTGAGCTATCAGGGAAGCTCAATCACCTGAAGGAAATGTTAAAAAAAAGCTTTCACTTGGGTGCCCCAAGGAACCCTGTGTCATTCCTTGAATCACCTGATCATTAACTACTGTTTTGACAGTTGCTCAGGTGATTCTGCTTCCCTGGGGGCTCAACAGTAAAAGAACCCGCCTGCTAATGGAGGAGGCACGGGATTGATCCCTGGCTTGGGCATATCCCCTGGAGAAGGAAATGGCAACCCACTCCAGTATTCTTGCCTGGAGAATTCTATGGACAGAGGAGCCTGGTGGGCTACAGTCCATGGGTCACACAGAGTCAGACGCGATTGAGCACACATGCAGGTGATTCTGATGCATCTGAGTTTTGCCAGCATAGGCATGGAGAAACACTGACAGTGATGACACCATTTTACAAACATTGTGATCTGATTGGCTTATTTAATTTCACAAAGAATGTACCTTTCCAAATTTTAATATTTCCAAAATTGGGATTGCATTAAACAATGTATGTCTGTATTTAAACCAGTACCTTTTTTTACATTCTTTTGTTCCCTGTGCTGTACAGAAGGACCTTGTTGCTAAACCAGTACTGTTTTTTTACCTTTCCAAATATCCTGTTAAGTTAATGCATTATTACAGTTTATTATTAATAATAATTATATGACTGTTAAATAAATTAGGCATTATCTTTTCTGTGCAAGCCTGTGCCCTTTTATAACAATGCTTTTGTCTTAATTACTCTGGAGCTCAATTTCCAGCAGTGTCTGATGTAGATATTTAATAACATAATAATGCATTTAATTATTATTAAAGCTTTTAGCAATTATAACTTATCTAAAATAATATATAGCAACAATTAACATTGGTTCTTTGTGAGTTGTTTATTTCTTTACACTTGTTTTAAAAGTTTCTATGAGAAACATTTGAAGATGAAATACTTTTTATAATTATTTGTGTTATACAAGGTGATTAGACATATTTGGATTATGCAGAAATATAAAGAAAAATATAAACAAAACCATAATCTAATTATCCAAAGAAAGTACAATTTACAAAAATTATAAAATTTTTTATTATCATCCTATACTAGTCATGATTAAACCAGGTTTAGTCATAATTAAACTACTCATGATTAAACTTAGTCATGATTAGACCTCTTAAGAGAAATATTGCCTCTTTCACAGCCCCTGCCAAGGAGACATGTTTAACTTGTTATGTTTATTTTTTGTCTTCTTACCACTCTTCAAAGCTAATTGGATCATATTTGACCTACTTTTCAGTTGTTGTTCAGTCACTCAGTCATGTCTGACTCTTTGCGAAACCATGGACTGCAGCACTCCAGCACGCTAGGGTTCCCTGTCCTTCACTAATCTCCCAGAGTTTGCTCAAACTCATGTCCATAAATTGATGATGCCATCCAACCGTCTCATGCTTATCACTCCCTTTTCCTCCTGCCTTCAATCTTTCCCAGCATCAGTGTCTTTTCCAATAAGTTTGCTCTTTGCATTAGGTGGGCAAAGTATTGGAGCTTCAGCATCAGTCCTTCCAATGAATATTCAGGCTTGATTTCCTTTAGGATTGAGTGGTTTGACTCCTTGCTGTCCAAGGGACTCAAGGGTCTTCTTCAGAACCACAATTTGAAAGCATCAATTCTTTGGTGCTCAGCCTTCTTTATGGTCCAACTCCGACATCCGTACATGACTACTGGAAAAAGCATACCTTTGATTATATGGACCTTTGCCAGCAGAGTGATATCTCCACTTTTTAATACACTGTCTAGGTTTATCATGCTTTTATTCCAAAGAGTAAGCGTCTTTTCATTTCATGGCTGCAGTCACCATCTGCAGTGATTTTGGAACCCAAGAAAATAAAAACTTTCAATTAGCTCCTGTTTTTCAAAACTGAAAATAACAGTCATGTTTCAGCAAGCCAACTCTCAGTGGGCAAATTTGGGAACATTACATGAATACATTTAGTTAATAGAACTAATTTATCTCTATATGAAATTTAAAAGTTGTCTAGTGAGTAGAAAAAGGACTGATTACAGGAATGAAATGGACAAAATCCTATGTCTATTCCCTGTCTCCTTCCCTAATATCATGTATTTCATATAATAAATGTGCTGATTTTGTTTAGAATGATCTCATTTAAAAATTTTCATGCATATAACATGAAATGTAATTGCTGTCTTGTGTAACCAGTTAAAATGCTTTCTAAGTAATATAAACATACATAACCAAATGAATAAGGCATCTCTACAAATTTGAAAATCTTAACATTTATTTGTATTTTTAATTTTTGCTCAAACATTGTTTTAAAAGTTATGATTAGCCTGTTCAGGAATTTACTCTTTCCTGTGTAGCCAATGGAAAATATTTTCCATTTAGTTCCCACAAATGGAATGAGCATTATTATGTTTCTGATTGTAAAATATGCCTTCTAAAGTGGTTTTGTTGTTGTTGTTTTGAAACAGAAGAGAAAATTTATTAAGAAGACAAATTTTAAATCTTGATTTCAGCACCATGTTTCCTTTACTGAAATCACATGCGTAGATTAAAGTTTTTATCTAGTTTTCCTAAATTAGCAAGATTACTTAATCTCTGATTAAAGTTTGATTTTTAAAAGAGGAAGCAGGAATTCCTGGGTTGTCTAGTGGTTAGGTTCTGCACTTCCACCGCAGAGGGCACAGGTTTGATCTCTGGTCCAGAACTAAGATCTCACATGCTGCATGGCTAAAAAAATAAAAAACAAGAGGAAGCAAACTAAATGTATCAGTCAACTTAAAGACAATGAAAAATTTGATGAAAACTTGTTGAAAAAGCACCAATAAACAAGAATAATGAATTTCAAAATATTTTTGAATCATTTAGCTGGCAATATGTTGTTTACTCACTAAGTTTTGTCCAGCTCTTTTGGGACCCCATGGATTATAGCCCCGCCAGGCATCTCTGTCCATGAGATTTCCCGGGCAAGAAATCTGGAGTGGGTTGCCATTTCCTTCTCAAGGGATCTTCCTGAGCCAGGGATTGAACCTGTGTATCCTGTGCAAAAGGCATCTCCTGCATTGCAGGCAGATTCTTTACCCCTGAGCCACGTGGGAAGCAGCTAGCAATATAAACAGTGGTTTTTATCATGACAATGCCTCAGTTATTTCTCTCTATTTATTAGTAAAATGGAGACAATAATTTCCAGGGCTGCTGTGAGAACCAAGATAGGTAAAGAGCATGTGAACTGGCACAGGCAGGATTCACGTCCCTCAGATTCCCCTCCGTTGCTGGAAGTAGCATCCAAACTGAGTGTCACAAGCCCACTCCATTCCTCTGCTGTGGGGAGCCACCTCCACCCTCCATCATTACAGATTTCTCTGGACAGCTCAGTGTCCCAGTTTGTCCCTTATAGAGTTGTGCATAAAGATCCTCTACCTGACTTAGAATTGTACTAGCTTAGGTGAGTACTATCTTAATGATGCTTGGACCATGGTGTGTTGTATATTTTTAGCAAAAAGTTCTTTTTCTCAGTATGTGTCTATGGTTTATTGTGTATGCAACAAGCCCTCTCTTCTCCATAACGTTCAGATATTAAGGGCTCAGTCTTGCTTTTTATTCACTCTGACAATCTCTATCATGTCATTAGAGGGCTTAGACAATTTTCATTTAAATGATTATCAATATAGTTGTCTCACAACTCAGTAATGCTTGTTCATTTTTAAATTGAAATGCAATTTGTGCCTCAGCTTGTAAAGAATCTGCCTGCAATGTGGGGGAGCTGGGTTTGATCCCTGGGTTGGGAAGATCCCCTGGAGAAGGGAATGGCTACCCACTCCAGTATTCTGGCCTGGAGAATTCCATGGACTGTATAGTCGATGGGGTTGCAAAGAATCGAAAACGACTGAGCGACTTTCATTTCACAACTGATTTACAGTATTATGTTAGCTTCAGGTGCACAGCATAGTGATTCAGTATTTTTACAGATTATATTCCATTCAAAGTTATTATAAGGTAATGGCTATAATTCCTTGTGCTGTAAAAATAAGGGTATGGAATTGAGATCTATTCATTTTTAAAATCTTTTTCTCTCTACATTTCATTTTGAATTGTTTCTATTCCTATGTCTTCAGACTCACTAATCTTTTCTTCTGTAATATTTAATCTGCCATTAACCCCATCTAACATATTTTTTAAATTTCAGACATTGTAGTTTTTATTTCTAGATGTTCAATTTGGGTCTTTTTTTTTTTTTAACATTTTTTGTGTTCTATGTCTCTACTAAACATCTTCAGTCTTTCCTCCAGCTTCTTGAACATAGGCAGTGCAGTTATATCTATTTTAATGTCCTTGTCTAATTGTACCATCTTTATCTTTTCTTGGTCAGTTTTGATCGATTGATTTCTTTTCTCCTCATAATGGGTTAGATTTTCCTGATTCTTTGCTGACCTGGCAGTTGTTGACTGGATACCAGGTATTGTGAATTTTACCTTTTGAGTGCTACATAGTTTTGTATCTCTGTAAATATGATGGTTTTTATTCTGGAACACAGCTAAGTTACTTGTAAACAGTTTGATCTTTTTAGGTTTTTATTTTAACCTTTGTAAGATGAGAACAAAGTACTGTTTAGCTTAAGCTTAATTGTACCCCATTAATGAGGAAAAACTCATCCAAACACTCTTTCTGATGTCCTGTGAATTATGAGATCTTCAAATCTGACTGGTAGGAGCAGGCACTATGTCCAAACTTCTATGCACTTAAGAAATTATTCTCTTTAATCCTTTTGGATGGTTCTTTTCCTGATCTGGGATCATTTGCTCACAGGTGTGTAATCAGTACTCGGATAAGTAGTCAAGGGCTGCTGCTGCTGCTAAGTTGCTTCAGTCATGTCCGACTCTATGCAACCCCATAGACGGCAGCCCACCAGGCTCCCCCATCCCTGGGATTCTCCAGGCAAGAACACTGGAGTGGGTTGCCATCTCCTTCTCCAGTGCATGAAAGTGAAAAGTGAAAGTAAAGTCGCTCAGTCGTGTCCAACTCTTAGCGACCCCATGGACTGCAGCCTACCAGGCTCCTCGGTTCATGGGATTTCCCAGGCAAGAATACTGGAGTGGGGTGCCATTGCCTTCTCCTTAGTCAAGGGAGACCCTCTGTAAATCTCGAAAACTTTTTCTCTGTGGGCTCTTTCCTTTTTGGTACTCTGTCTTGCAATCTCTAGCTGCTTTGGACTCCCCAGATTCCCTTCTTATCCTAATCTATAGTATACCACCAGGCTCTCCACGGATTCTCACTTTCTACACTGTGGCCTGAAAACTTTCTTCAGGAAGTAGGCTGGGGCAATCATAAGAATAATCTCACTTTTTCCCAGTCTTTTAGGGACCACTGACCTCTGTTGCTTAATGTCCTGTGTCTGGAACAGGACAGTTCTTAGAATGTCTTGAACAGTTTGTTCATAGAATGAAAGGTGATTTGTTTGTTTCAGAATGAAACACTCTAAGTTACTTTATCCTGATCAGGAGCAGAAATTCTGATATATCTTGAATAAATGTTTAAAGTAGCCATTATGACTGTGTGGATCCTTAAGTCCTTAGCCTAATTCTACCCATAACTAAAGAATAACAGGCAAGTCACTTCATTTCTCTAGAGTCAAAGACTTGAATTTCCCAAGGAGCCTAGCAGGGGTAGTATGACACAGCAAATTAAAACATGAACAAAAATTTTATGTTATATTATAAAAGAAAAATGCCTTTTACCTATTAAAAACAGTAAGAAATACTTGACTCAAGATTATTGCAATAAGGATCAAAACTATTGCAATAGGGGAGAGAAATTAAACTCAACTGTAAATACGACAGGGACAGGTAGGGATTTATGGCCAATGGGAAAGGTGCAGGAGAGGATGAAAAATTATGAAGAGGAACTTGGTTATGTATCAAGCTTGAATAGATATCAAGGTTGGGAGAATTCTTGATAAATTGCCTAGCCAGAATGTCTTGCTAAAACTGGACTTAGCAGGCCAAAGCCAGAACTGAGGACAAGACCTCATTGAAAAGAAAGCCAGAGAAGCCTGAGTAAAATTTTGGTCCATGAGGGAGTCCTTGTCAGTATGTATCAGTGATTTTTTGCAGCATTTCCCAAAGACTACTTGCTTCAGAATCTTCTATCTCCCTTGTTAATAATACAGACTTTGGTACTCCTCTCCAGATTTCATGAGTCAAATCCACTTCCAACTGGGCCCCAAAATATACATTATTATCATGTTCCCCTGAGAGATTTTAATGCACACTAACACCTGAGAACCACCAGCAGTATGGCGGAAATACAATTATATTGAATACAAACGTGCCTAGAGAAAGGCTACAAGGAAATACATCAAAATGCCAGAGATCCTAACTGCATATATCAAATGACCTAAATTGTCTTATTCTGTGTTAGGATCAATTTGTTTTTAATTTCAACATTTCTCATATTGGGCTACATCATAAAATACATGTTATGTGATCAGTTTATTTTTCTCAAAAAAGTATTTCTGAATAAATGGTGTATGTTGCAGATACTCTAATAATTAAAAAAAAACTAAGGTATGAAATATATATGGGAATGTGCATATAAAAGCAGAAAAAGTCATAAAGGAATTCACCACAAATGACATATGGAAATAGATGTGTGATAAAATGTAATTTTTCTGTTATTTACTTCAGTGTCAGGTTTTTAGATTTTAATTTTTTGTATAGTTATATTATTGCCATAAAGGAATTCTGAATATGTCATCATGTTAATTTGGACTACACAGAAAATTATGATACTAATCCAGTATTCGTAACATAGCACTACTTTTAGTGTGTACTATATTTGAAACAGTGTCTTCAGCTATTTACAGGTACTAATCAATCCATTCCTCAGAAGAAATCTGTGAGGGCTGTACTATCAATGTACCCATTGTACATAGGAGGAAGTTGAGATACATAGTGATTAAGCAAATTACCTAAAATTGTACAACTAGTAAGTTGTAACGGAGAAGGCAATGGCACCCGACTCCAGTACTCTTGCCTGGCAAATCCCATGGATGGAGGAGCCTGGTGGGCTGCAGTCCATGGGGTCGCTACGAGTCAGACACGACTGAGCGACTTCACTTTCACTTTTCACTTTCATGCATTGGAGAAGGAAATGGCAACCCACTCCAGTGTTCTTGCCTGGAGAATCCCAGGGACGGGGGAGCCTGGTGGGCTGCTGTCTATGGGGTCGCACAGAGTTGGACACGACTGAAGCGACTTAGCAGCAGCAGCAGCAGCAGCAGTAAGTTGTAAACCCAAGATACAGCTCAAAATGTTGGGTCCAGGACCAGTGCTCTCAGCATTTCATAAAACAAATAATAAATCCATTAAAGCAGTGATTGAAACAGCCACCTATTTTCTTCAATATAATTTTAAAATAATGTTTTTTAAGATATTTTAGTAGTAGCAAATTCCAATCCTATTGTTTCTTCTAAAGAGAGACATGTTTTTCCTCACACCGAATAAAACTGGGTATGAGATGAAGTGAAGTGAAGGTGAAAGTGGCTCAGTCGTTTCTGACTCCTTGCAACCCCATGGGCTATACAGTCCATGGAATTCTCCAGGCAAGAATACTGGAGTGGGTAGCCTTTCCCTTCTTCAGGGGATTTTTCCCAACCCAGGGATCAAACCCAGGTCTTCGACATTGCAGGTGGATTCTTTATTAGCTGAGCCACAAGGGAAATCCAAGAATATTGGATTGGGTAGCTTATCCCTTCTCTAGAGGATCTTCCTGACCTAGGAATGGAACCTGGGTCTCCTGCATTGCAGGTGGATTCTTTACCAACTGAGCTATCAGGGAAGCCCAAGGGTGGATATAGTGGAGATAATCAGGCTATTGATGTTGGGAACCAAAAAGGAAAAAAAGCAAAAGGAAAAAAATGAAGTCCTTAATGTTGAGGACTTGAGAGGTAATTGTGGTAAGTCCAACTTGTGAGGAAGATGACATTAGGGGGAAGAGAAACTATGCAGAAGTACAAACTAGGACCTAGAGTAAAGCTATTGAGTAGAAAAATTGAGACACCTGTCAGCAATTGAAGAATGGCATTAGTTGTATGAATGCATATTTCACGGGAAAGAATTGTGCCAAGTAGATTTTGTCAGTGTTTGTGATTCATATACATTTTCAAAAGTGAATAAGTATGAGGTAAAGAATATCCCCTAACTTGTTTTTTAACATAATGACAGGTTTCTTTTTCTCTTTTAGCAAACTTGACTGTCTATTGAAGAAACTTAAAAAGGGTCACCTCTGTGACCAGAGCCAGCATTGCACTTTGAACACCACTGAGCAGGAAACCTGAGACAGAGAAATAGGGTTAATCTTAATGGTGGAACATATTTTGACCTGCTGAGATTGAGGTAAGTTTGAGACATTCAGGAGAGTTCCATTAAAGTTCAGACAAAAATCTACAGGGCCAAAGAGTAGTTTGGGCTAGACATATGGAATTGTAGTGACAAATGCAGAAATGAATAGGATCTGCCAAAGAGAACATAGAGACTGAAAAGAGAGAGGACTTGTAATATTCAGGGAAGTGATATAGCTCAGGCTCTAAGAGTCCAAGTGTTAGAACTTCTCACTTCTACTTGGGTCTAAATCTCTACTCAGCCCCTCAGTATTCCAGTAAAATACAACTATGAGATAGTTATGTAAGATTCACATTGAATATAAGAACAAAGAATGGGTGAACCTAAGAGAATGCTAAAAGGTATATTTTGCAAATTGTATCTATAAGAATGCTGATACTGATTTTTAAATATCAAACAAGATTGAATTCAAAGCAATTGACAATTATATAGATTAAAAAAAGACATTTATAAAGAGAAAGATCAATCCACTAGATGGTATTCTAATTACTTATATGTGCCTAAAGACATAAAGGAAAAAAATCAGAATAACAGAACAAGTATAAAATGCATAATTATAGTGAGAAGGAATAATACAAAGCATTTTTTTGGTAAATAATAGTATTATCAAAAAATATCAGTAAGGACCTCAAAGATTTTACAAAATTCTTAACATATTTGACCTTATCATATATATAGAACACAGTGAATAACAACTATTGAATAACTGGGGAACTGAAGTTTGAAACAGTTCCAGAGCTTGCACAGGTGGGGAATAATTCAGTCAAATTGCAGTCTTTCCGAATACTGGCTTTCCCAAGTGGTGCTAGTGGTAAAGAATTTGTCTGCCAATGCAGGAGATGCCAGAGACACAGGTTCAATCCCCAGGTTGGGAAGATCCTCTGGGGGAGGAAATGGCAACCCACTCCAGTATTGTTGTCTGGAAAATTCCATGGACAGATGAGCCTGAAGGGCTACAATCCATGGGGCCACAAAGAGTCGGACACAACTGAGAACACACAGACAAAAGTGAGCATTCACACACCAGGAGCATTCAGTAGAGTCCTCAGAAGGAAAATATTTGAGTAGTAGTAATAAATTAACACTAGAGTAAAACCTGCTGTAAACATGCCTGATAAAGTTTAAAGAAAATCCTCAAGAGTTAAGATGATCTGCCTCCAAGAACAAAATCCTGCATTCTTTAAAGGAAGAAAACATAATCCCAATATTTAACCACGTAAAATTCACAATGTTCATCATTTAATAAAAAGTTACTAGTAATACAAAAGTAGTAGGAAATTATGACCAATAATTAAGAGAGAGAAATACTCAGTATAAACAAAACAGAAATTATAGCAGCATCCAAGGTGAGGTTAACATCCACAGATTTAAAACAGCTATTATAAATATGCCCAAGGATTAAAGGAAAGTATTATTATAATGAGGAGTTAAACGGCAGATATAAATGTTCCCAAGTGAAGCTTTGAATGAAAATAGTATTTGTTGAGATTAATGGTAGACCTGACACTCACTGAAAGCTCATTGAGTTGACAGCCCTAGGAACAGAAACTATCAGGAGCTTCTTCATTGATCTGTGCGACAGTACCAAGATGTCTAATGTATCTATAATTAGGGAACAGTAAAAAATTTTTGAAAAAAATAATGGCAGAATGTTTTCCAAATTTAAGGAAAACTGAAAACTCAAAGATTCAAGAATCTCAATGAAGCCAAGCCGGAAAAACAAATAAGGCCACGCCAAAGCATATAATGACAAAATATCCGAAAACTAGTAATAAAAAGAAAATCTTAAAAACAGCTGGAGATATAATATCATATATGAAACGAGTCGCCAGTCCAGGTTCGATGCACGATACTGGATGCTTGGGGCTGGTGCACTGGGATGCCCCAGAGGGATGGTACGGGGAGGGAGGAGGGAGGAGGGTTCAGGATGGGGAACATGTGTATACCTGTGGCAGATATATGGCAAAACCAATACAATATTGTAAAGTTAAAAAATAAAAAAAAAGAAACACAAATGTAAAAATCACCGTGCATGGTTTACTTATCAGAAATGGTGTAAGCCAGAATATGACTGAGTCATGTTTGAAGTACTAAAAAAATAAAAACTGTCAAACTAGAATTTGCTGTTCTCTGTAAATATCCTTGAAAATAATGATAAAATACTTTCAGTCAGTTCAGTCACTCAGTCGTGTCAGACTCTTTGTGACCCCATGGACTGCAGCACGCCAGGCTTCTTTGTCCATCACCAACTCCTGAAGCTTGCTCAAACTCATGTGCATCGAGTCGGTGATGCCATCTGACCATCTCTTCTTCTGTCATCCCCTTCTCTTCCTGCCTTCAATCTTGCCCTGCAGCAGTGTCTTTTCAAATTCCATCAGGTAGCCAAAGTGTTAGGGCTTCAGCTTCAGCATCAGTCCTTCCAAAGAGTATTCAGGACTGATTTCCTTTAGTATTGACCAATTTGATCTCCTTGCAGTCCAAGGGACTCTCAAGATTCTTCTCCAACGCCACAGTTCAAAAGCATCAATTCTTCAACACTCAGCCTTCTTTATGGTTCAACTCTCACATCCAGACATGACTACTGGAAAAACCATAGCTTTGACTAGATAGATAGACCTTTGTTGGCAAAATAATGTCTCTGCTTTTTAATATGCTATCTATGTTGGTCATAACTTTTCTTCCAAGGAGCAAGCGTCTTTTAATTACATGGCTGCAGTCACCATCTGCAGTCCTTTTGGAGCCCCCCAAAATAAAGTCTGTCACTGTTTCCAATGTTTCTCCATCTATTTGCCATGAAGTGATGGGACCGGATGCCATGGTCTTAGCTTTTTGAATGTTGAGTTTTAAGCCAAATTTTTCACTCTCCTTTTTCACTTTCATCAAGAGACTCTTTAGTTCCTCTTAGCTTTCTGCCATAAGGATAGTGTCATCTGCTTATCTGAGGTTATAAATATTTCTTTAAATATTTCTTTGAATACTAACAAAGCCTGAAAGAGTTTGTTGCCAGTTGACTAGCAATATAAGAAGTATTTTTTAAAATGTACTTCAGACTGAGGGGAATAATGCCAGATGGAACACTGAATCTGGGCAAAGGACAAAGAACACCAAATATGGTAAATAGGTAAGTAAATATACTTTTTCTCAGTTTTAAATATTTTTTTAAAAACTAAAATAAGATAGCATATTAAAAAGCAGAGACATTACTTTGTCCACAAAGGTCTGTCTAGTCAAGGCTATGGTTTTTCCAGTGGTCATGTATGGATGTGAGGGTTGGACTATAAAGAAAGCTGAGCACTGAAGAATTGATGCTTTTGAACTGTGGTGTTGGAGAAGACTCTTGAGAGTCCCTTGGACTGCAAGGAGATCCAATCAGTCCATCCTAAAGGAGATCAGTCCTGGGTGTTCATGGGAAGGACTGATGTTGAAGCTGAAATTCCAATACTTTGGCCACCTAATGCGAAGAGCTGACTCATTTGAAAAGACCCTGATGCTGAGAAAGATTGAGGGCAGGAGAAGGGGACGACAGAGGATGAGATGGTTGGATAACATCACGAACTCAATGGACATGGGTTTGGGTAGACTCCGGGAGTTGGTGATGAACAGGGAGGCCTGGCGTGCTGCAGTTCATGGGGTTGCAAAGAGTCAGACACTACTGAGCTGCTGAACTTACTGAAAATAAGATAAATACATTATGTAATTCATATGATATGTACAGTAAAATACATTACAAAAATACCACAATAAGGGAAAATAAAATAAAATATGATTATTGTAAGATTCTTACATTTATATGTGAAGTGCTAAAATCAGTGTTTAAAAGTAGATAGAAGTTAAAAATACAGTGTGCAAATTCCACCGAAACTAGTAAAAATAAAATAATGTGTACTAATAAGCCAACAGAAGAGATAACATAAATTACTAAAAATGGTCAAGTAATTCAAATGAAGGCAGGAAAAGATCAATTCAAAAAGAGATACAAATAGAAAACAGCAAAACATCAAATTTGAACCAAATTGTTTTGAAAATTACATTAAACATAACTATTATGAACATTCCAATTACAATGTTAGTTTGTCTGATTGGATGAAAAAGCAGGACCCAAACATACGCTCTATAAAAAATAGACTTTATTTTAAAAAATTATTTACTTATTTGGCTGCATCAGGTCTTAGTTGCTGCTCTCAAATTTAGTTGCTGCACAGCATATTGGATCTTAGTTCCCTTCCCAGAGATTAAACCCACATCCTCCACATTGCAGGGTGGATTCTTAACCACTGGACCACCTGGGAAGTCCCAGAAATAGATTTTAAATATAAAAATACATATAGGCTAAATTCAATGGGTACAAATGTGTATTAAGAAAAATGCTAAGGCTTGTCATTATATTAACATTAGACAAAGTATACTTCAGAGCAAGGAATATTACTTCAGAAAAACAAAAGTGTTTTTATAATGCTAGATTAATTCATCAAGTGAAAATGAAAATAACTCAGTCGTGTCCAACTCTTTGAGATCCCATGGACTATACAGTCCGTGGAATTCTCCAGGCCAGAATACTGGAGTGGGTAGCCTTTCCCTTCTCCAGGGGATCTTCCCAACGCAGGGATCAAACCCAGGTCTCCCACATTGCAGGCAGATCTTTACCAGCTGAGCCACAAGGTCACAGAAATCCTAAATATGCTGCACCCAATAATATGCTTCAAAATGCTTAAAGCAAATCCTACCACTGAAAAGATACATAGACAAATCTGAAATTATAGTTGTAGATGTCAATGCTTCTCGCTCAGTAATTAATAGAGCAAGTAGACAAAAAAATTAAGGGTATAAAAACCTGAACAGTAACACACAAAAATCTTCACACAAATATTTATAGCAGTTTATAATTGCCAAAATGTGGAATCAACCAAGATGTCCTTCAATAGATAAATGGATAAACAAACTAGGGTTCATCCATAAATGGAATATTATTCAACAATAAAAATACATAAACTATCAAGTGACAAAAAGATATAGAGGAAACTTAAATGTGTATTTCTGAGTGACAGAAGCCAAACTGATAAGGCTCCATACTGTATGATTCCAAGTATATAACATTCTGGAAAAGGCAAAAGTAAAAGGCAACAGTAAAAAGATTGAAATATTTCAATGATTTTATGTACATACTAATTGAAATTTGTAGAACAATCCAAATAACAACAGCAAAATAAGTATTTCTGAGTAAACATGGAATATACAAAAGCATTCAAACAAAAACTGGAATGCATTTGTGCTGCAGACAAAGTCCTTCAGGCTCCACTTCCTTTTTGGTAAAACAGGTATAAAAGGTATAAAAACTTGTATAAAACCTACCTCGTAGACTTGTGCTGAGGATTAGATGAAGCAAGAGAGACATAAGAGACACAAGTTCGATCTCTGGGTCGGAAAGATCCCCTGGAGAAGGAAATGGCAACCCACTCCAGTATTCCTGCCCAGAGAATCCCATGGATAGAGGAGCCTGGCAGGCTCCTCCATGGGGTTGCAAAGAGTCGGACATGACTGAAGTGACTTAGCACACATGTACAGTAAAGCTCACTTACAAAACCTGTACAAGATGAGAAATTTCAGGCAATAATGACAAAAAAAATGCAGAGGCATAGACAAGGAAATTTGCTGATTTTTATGTTTTTTGTTATTTTTTCATATGGCATGGAAATCCGTGGTCCTTTGAGAAAAGCGAGAGCCAGCTATTCAATACCAAAAGGTGATGGTAATGGGCTATACGACCTTCTCTTTATGGCTATTCTTTGTTCTTTTCTTCTGAGAGTTGAAGATAACCAATGAAGTTTGAGAATTTTTCATCGTAGAGAGGCTGCACCTCCTGCAGTTAAGTTGCCCAAAGTTGTTTCCAGATTTGAAAGGCCATGCGGGACACTAATGTAATGAGGAGTAGAAGAGAGAGGATCAGCTGCAACATGAAACAGTGATAGGGAATCATGTCTGACCAATTGCCCATTGTAATGGACAGGTTTTTACTCAGAGAAGACCCTCTCTTCACTTTTCCAACAGTGAGTTCATAATTTTTAGGTGTCAGAGAGGAGCCATCCCACAGTTATAAATTCTCTGGGTTGTTGTTGCCTTTTTCATCCAGTCTAAGTTCACAGATAGGTGATTTGGGCAAGAGGCTTAAAGGGAGTATGACCAGAGGAGTTCAATGGCTGTTGACCTGGCAACTGGGGGCTTCATTATTACCTGTCTCTTTTTCCCCCTCTGAAACTTTATTACCCTAGCACTCAGAGCTGCTTATCAGTCTTGGTTTCCACTTCAGCCTTGGGTGGAAGAACTACTGCCAGTTTCCCTAGAAACTTTATTCACTGACTAAGTTATTTGGTGTTTCCCATTTCGTACTGAAAAAATGACTTGTGATTCTTTTCTGCCAGTATTATCAGATGGGAAAAGAAATGTTGAAGCATTCATCAAAAGTGTCCAGCCACTGCTTTGTCACATGTAGTCGTCTCCTTCTGGTCTCCACCATAAATCCTTACTCTTGTTTTGGGTGTATTATGCTCGACATGGGATTATTTGTCCCCCAGGGCCTTCAAGGCAAGAACTCATCCAGGGGTCCTCTTTCCACCCTGCTTTCCAATTAGTCTCAGAGACAATTAGTCTCAGAAACCCTTTGTCTGGCCCTCATCAGAGGCAGCTGCCTTCACTTTGCCAGAAGACCTAAATTAACTCCGTTAAGAGAATCTACCACATGAAAAACCTTACTCTGTGACTAAGTCTCTGTATGTCTAAAACTGTTGGAACTGAACAGAAGCTATGAGTTCTAACTCTTGCCTAGAAACAGCCTTCTCCCAAAGGAGGATCCTGCCACCACCCTGCTCTCCTGGAGTGATGGCTCCACCGGTATCAGAAAGATGCTCGTCAGGAGACATCAAGTGCCCTGGGAATGTGAGGACAGTGCAGTCACTATCTGACTTGGGGCCTTGGTCTCATTCCCTTCCAGCCTCAATGGGCCTGTGAAGATAGCACAGAAGCTTCTGTGAAGACAGAAGCTGAGTCATATGTTCAAAGGGAAAAGGAAGAGGGATTCACACTTCTTAAGGACGGATCCGCTGAGAGTCAGGAATCTGGTGGAGCTTTATCTTCCTAGAAGTGGAGGGGGCAGGAGAACTACAGATGTGACTGGTATTTGAAGGGTAGCATGATCTGGAGAGAAGGAAAAGAAGGAAAAAAGAACAGGAGAGAAGGAAAATATTTACGTATTTCTGTTTTGACTGTGACTAAATGTCATTTTGGGCTTCCCAAGTGGTGCAGTGGTAAAAAATCTGCCTACCAATGCAGAAGACGCAAGAGACGTGGGTTCGATCCCTGGGTCTGGAAGATCCCTTAGAGGAGGGAATAGCTATCCACTCCATTATTCTTGTCTGGAGAATCCTACGGACAGAGGAGACTGTCAAGCTACAGTCAATAGGGTCACAAAGAGCCAGACATGACTGAACTTAGCACACATGCATGCAATGCTGTTTTATGTGGTGGAATAAGTGCCCTGATGGGGCTGGGGAAGAAAAGAAGGTGTCTATACCATTTCCATTCAACTGAGTCATGTACCCCATGAATGGAGACTGGAGTAAGGGAGTGAAGTCACCATCTACCCTATTCCCCATGTTTTCCTTTCCCCTTAGCTTACCCTCTTGTTTTACATAGGAAAATAGTATTTTCTTTGAGGTCCTGAAAAGTGAGATCAAAGTCTAATACTATGTCTGCCAGACAGGACACAAGACACTGGAAAAAGAGATACAGGAGACTTCCCTGGAGTAACTGTTCATGTCTGTAAGACACCTCACCCCTCTTAGTCTCACTTGGAAAATATATATTTGTGTTATGTATGGGCTTCCCTTGTGGCTCAGCTGGTAAAGACTCTGCCTGCAGTGTGGGAGACCTGGGTTTGATCCTTGGGTTGGGAAGATCCCCTGGAGAAAGGAAAGACTACCCACTCCAGTATTCTGGCCTGGACAATTCACAGTCCATGGGGTCACAAAGAGTCGGACATGACTGATCGACTTTCACTTTCATTGCTATGGGGTAGAGTGATGGCACTGCAAACATAAACAAGTAGAACTGAGAGCTTGATGGATGAGCCAAGAACCAGGGCATATGCTTCGGTATCTGTGTTTCCTGTTGTACCATTCTGGTTGTCAGGCATCTCCCATCTTTCTGTCCTTCTCTCAGCGCACCCCAGATTCACTAACCCTAACTTCTGTCTACATTCCTGTCATGTCACAAAGGGCTGGGCTGGAGCAAAGGATTTCAAGAATGGGAGCAAAGAGGGATCTCCTGGAAAACCTGCTGCTTTCCGCTCTCCTCCCCTGGAGAAGTTGAAAAGGAAGAAAACCATCATCCTGTTTGTTCTTGTGTCATGTGCTATTATGTTCCCTTACTTCTCCCTGCAGATAACTTTAGGGAAATACTTCTCTGCTGAACCTTTGAAAGGTAAGGTGATACATAGGATCAAAGGCTATTTGTGTATTTTGTATGAGACCACACAGTACCAGCCAAGAGCTCTCCCTGGGCCCCAGTGACAGACCTCACCTCATAACTCTAGGATGACATTGAATAAATACTGGCCAAAGAAGAGGTGGTCTCTCCTGTCAAAGAGGATCACATCAGCTTCTTCTCCCAGCCAGCTAGGTCTGGGCCAGAGACTAAAGTCATTTCCATCCAGCAAAACACTTTGAGTTTCTAGACGGAAGATATTTTTCAATGTAAGTCCAAGGAATTATTTTAAGACTCATGCTGTAGGCTCTACATCTACATTCAGTCTCTATATATGATTTCAATTCAGTTAAAAATTCACTGAGTTCCAGACTCTGGGTGAGATTATAGAGACATTTGTTGTTTCATGATAGGGTACTTTCATAGTTAGTATCAGTGGGCTTTATTTAATACCATATAGACCTGGGAAGGGCCATCCCTCTGTCTCCTACTATGTGAGCTAGACAACTTTTTTAACCTCCCTGTGCCTTAACTTCTGATTCATAAATGGTGATAAAACCTTAAAAGGATGTTTTGAAGATAAATATGTTAGTATCATCAAAGTACTTAATACGGTGTCTGGCATAGAAATGTAGGCTACACTGGACCTTCACTCTTTTGTTCTTCCATCTTAATGTTGAGTTCTTGCTCTGGCTTTACCTGGTGGTAGCATAACCCATTTCAACATGTTCTACCATTTCAAATACATTCCTTTCACAAAGAGGAAAAAAGCTAATAATTGTTGGGTTGAAAATGTAGATTTTGATAAAGCTTATGAGAATGATCCTGCTTTAGTTTGTAGAACTGGTATAAGGATAGAAAGACTTTATGACTCAATTTTATAAGCCATTTGCATTTTTAACAAATATTTTGGGGGTATCTGTTACATCCCAGGCTCGGTAAGCCTACAGATCATGTCTTCATCTCAGAACTTCCTTCTAGGCTCCAGATCCATGTATCCAACTACCTGTCAGAAATTTTATACCTAGAGCAATAGTTCTCAAATGGTGTTGATTTCATTCCCTGGCTCCAGGAGACATGTGGAAATATCTGAAAACACTTTCAGTAGTCACAACTTGGAGTACTACTGAAATTTTGTGGGTAGAGGCTAAACATCCCACAATGCATAGAACAGCCTTCACAACAAAGAGCTCTCTGAACCAAAGTGTCAACAGTATTGAGACAAAGCTCTCTAGAGCAAGGTAAACGTTATTACCCACCCTGTGTGCACAGATACAGGGTAGAACCCAACTTTGGAATCTAACAACCCTGGATTAGAATAACTATGCTGCCTATTCCCTGGCATGCCCTTGAAAAATGTATGTAACCTCTCTGAGCCTTTGTAGAGTGTGCCATGGCAAAAAACCACTACAATATTATAAAGTAATTAGCCTCCAATTAAAATAAATAATTTTTTTTAAAAAGAGGAATGAGTTATAACAGGGAATACTGATACCTACAGTCCATGGGGTCGCAAAGAGTCAGACATGATTGAGCGACTTCACTTTCACTTTCAACTTACTGAACAGTTGTAAGAAGTTGTAAAAACAGTATGTGGAGTTCCTAACACAGTGTCTGGCCAGTAATAGGCCATTGATTTGTTAGTTTCCTTCCCACCCCACTTCCTAACTTCTGCTTCCAAGATTACTTTAACCTAAACGATGTAGCCCTACACAGCATAACTATGTCTTGAAGGGCTTCTGGAACTACAACAACAAGAAGGAAAATAAGTTCACACAGACCCAACTTGTGTATAAGAGTTGGTTCCACTTTTGTGTTGTATGTATAATGGAAGTGGGCTATGGGGAAAAATTGTCACCCCATTTCCAGGAAATCAGTGTGCCGTTACTGAGCTCTTATGGGGCCATCTTGGAAAGTTAACACAGGAATGCCCACTAACTGGGTATGTGGGTTCATCTTGTGGCTCAATAAACATAAACACCCAGAGAAGCACAAAGCCCAGGCATTTTGGAGCAAGGCCATAGGAATAATTGGGAGCCAGCCAGACACAGAAAGGGGAGAACTGTGGGCCAGTCACCTTACAACTGGGCAGAACAGAATGTGAGCTCCATAAGGGCAACTCACCACCAAGAGTTTTGAAGGAAGCTGACCTGAGCTGTGCAATTAGTTCTCCTTCTAATCTCACTAATTAGGTAAGTTGTTCCTGTAATAGAGAAGAAATGAGTGTATAGAAAGGCTAGAAGTGCTTTGGTCATGGATGACCCATCATATGGAAGAAATTAATGAGAATGGAGGGTCAGAATTCCCCAGGACAAACCAATGTATGGCTCGATAGACTAAGTTTCTGCCTTGTGCATTGTGCTAAGTCACTTGTGTCATGTCTGACTCTTTGCAACCCTGTAGATTGTAGCCCGCCAGGCTATTCAGTTTTGAGGATTCTCCAGGGATTGAATCATTGTCTCTTACATCTCCTGCATTTGCAAACATGTTCTTTACCACTAGGGTCACCTGGGAAGCCCAAGTTTCTGCCTACTAAATAACTAATATTCTAGGCCTGCTTTCTTGAAATAATTCCTAAATTGCCTAATGACATTTATTTTGTGTGTTCCTTGATCATTCAGTCACATGATTACAGTCAGTCTCTTAGTTTTCTGCCACAGATGGCTACCTGCTTAGCTGTGGTTTTACACATTCACCCTGCAAGGGCTAGTTCACCTCCAAGAACGCTCCGTGGATTTCATTATATTGATGATACTTTCACCCTGTCTCATTTTAAATAACGCAAAATTCCTGATGACAGGCATTTGCTTTGTGAGAATAGCTTGGGCAGAGTTCCACCACCACCCAGCTCCCAGTCTATATTGCCTTTATTTCTCTGGTGACAACATAAAGAGCAAAAGTGCTCTGCTTTCGGGCTTCCCTTGTGGCTTAGCTTGTAAAGAATCTGCCCACAATGTGGGAGACCTGGGTTTGATCCCTGGGTTGGGAAGATCCCCTGGAGAAGGGAAAGGCTACCCACTCCAGTATTCTGGCCTGGAGAATTCAATGGACTGTATAGTCCATGGGGTTGTGTCCATGGGTCACGACTGAGCGACTTTCACTTTGACAAGCCAATGGCCCTGTAGTTATTGTGGGATCATGAACGTCTGTATGAATTCAGGCAATTTTTATTGCTTTTCCTCTTTGTTGTTAAGAGATAGATGAGAAAAGGAGAAGAAAAAGGCCATGGTGTGAAGCTCATTGTAACATCTGGTTGTTATTATCACTACCCAATTGTTTCAATGTCATTGTCACTAACCCAGTGCCTAGTATGGTGCAGGGCATGCAGTTACACCGGTAAACCGTGGTGATTGCTGGATGTGTCTCTCCCTGTGCAGCCCTCATGCCAGTGGCCTTTCTCATCAGATGTCTGAAGGAGACAGATTCTGAGGATCAGTGTCCTGTTGACTGATGGAGCTTCTACTCCAGGTTCAAGGGCAGCGGTCCTCAGGAGACCCCAGCACTTCACATCTTCAGTTGGATATGACACCTGACTCAAGTGAGTTCATAGATCTGATAAAAGCATATTGTGGGATATCTCTGTAAGGTTCACAAACTAGCCTAAAAGTAAAGAAGCTACTTTGATCTCATCATGGAAGAAAAAGGTTAGCAGGTGGCATTTAATTTCTTCATCAGCTAATGCTTTATAGTAGCCCTTGAGGTCTATTAAAGATGTCTTCTTTTGTCTGAAAGCAATTATTTACCCAACCTGAGGGAGGAACTTGATCTTTAGCATGCATTTGGAATAAATATACCTAAATTGTTCTCACTGGGTAAATATTATTCAGTGATCAGCATGTTTCTCTCAGGTGGTTGTTGAAATATGCATTTGGTTAGAAACTCTTCCTAGTGATTTGAGATTGTAATATAGTTTATTCCCTGGAAGCTGCATTCTTTATCTATTCTATAATGAAAAGTCTTAAGATGCCAGAAAATTTCCAAATGTTAGTTAAAAATATCTTTTACTGGCAGGCTACAATTCATGGGATCACAAGAGTTGGACACAACTTAGTGGTATCCTCAGCTTTCAACTCAGCTTTAAAAATTTATATATTTAAATAGTTACTTTAGAGTGTCTTATTGATCTGCTAAAATAACCATGTAATCTTAAATGTAGATATGTTTACCTTCCCAGTACATAATAATTTCAGCTCTTTATTACCTTGCCTCCCCCCTCCTCCCCCTTGCAGTGTACCCAGGCAACCACTGATCTTCTTTCACTATAGATTACTTTTCATTTCCTGGAATTTTATTCAAATGGAATCATAAAGGATTTTCTTTTTTTTTTTTGGTCAGTTGGTTTTGGTTGACTGGCTTCTTTCATTCAGCCTTTTGGTTTTAGATGTATCCATTTTGTTGCATGTATCAATAGTTCATTCTTTTTTATTGATGAGTAGTGTCCTAGTATGAGCTTCGTCTATGACTCAGTGGTAAAGAATCTATCTGCCTGTAATGCAGGAGCCGTGGGTTCGATCCCTGGGTCAGGAAGATCCTCTGGAGAAGGGAATGGCAACCCACTCCAGTATTCTTACCCGGAGAATCCCATGTACAGAGGAGCCTGGCAGGTTGCAAAGAGTCAGACATGACTCAAAGTGACAGCATGCACACACGCACACATCGCAGTATACAGATATACTCTGATTTGTTTGAAATTTGCTGTTGTGTTCTAAATTAAATCTTCAGTGAATTTTGCATGGATTTGTTTACTTTCTCTCAGGTAAATACTTAAAGAGTGCAGTGTCTGAATAATATGGTAGATTTAAGATTAACATTGTTAAGAAACTGCCAAACTGGTTATACCATTTTTCATTCCCTCAAACACTTTGTGAGAGTTCCACTCTCCTCAACCTCGCCAGTGCTTGGGATGGTCAGTCTTTCTAATTTTAGCCATTCTCGTATGAATATAGTGGTATCCGATTGTAGTTTTAATTTATAATTCTCTAATGATATTGAGCATTTTTTCATGTGCTTATTTGCTGTTTCTGTATCTTCTTTGGTGAAATTTTTATTCCAAAATTTTCCCTATTTATTTATTGTAGTATCTTTTTTGCTTCTTAAATGACTTTTGCTAGATTTTCTGTATTCTGGATACAGATGCTTTGTCAGATATATAATTTGCACATATTTTCTCCCAGCCAATGCCTTGACTTTTCATTCTCTGAGTAGTATCTTAGGAAGGGCAGTTTTTAACTTGAAGTCCAGTTTTATGTATTAGTTTGCTTATGGATTATAGTTTCAGTGTTTGTGAAATCTTCACCTAACACAAGGTCACAAGGATTTTCTCCTATGGTTCCTCTAGAAGGTTGAAAACTTTAGGTTATATTTGGGTCTCTGATGCATTTTGAGTGGACATTTGCATATTATGTGATATGTGAATCACTTTTTATATTTGTATATATGATATCCACTTGTCCCAGCACCTTTTGTTGATAAGACTATCATTTCTCCACTGAACTGCCTTTGCTTGTTTTCAAAAATCAGTTCTCCATATATGTTTGCATCTATTTCTGGATACTTTATTATTTTCCTTCAATCTGTTTGTCTACATTGATTCTAATACCACACTTCCTTGATTACTGTAGGTTTATAGTGAGCACCCCACTCCAGTACTCTTGCCTGGAAAATCCCATGGATGGAGGAGCCTGGTAGGCTGCAGTCCATGGGGTTGCTAAGAGTCGGACATGACTGAAACGACTTAGCAGCAGCATAATGAGTCTTCAGAAATCTTGGAGTCTTCATCCTTCAACCTTATTCTTCTTTTCTCAAGGTTGTTTTTCATAGTCCATGACCTTTGTGTTTCCATATTAACTTCAGAATTGGCCCATAAATTTCTTTTTAAAAATATTTTCTAGGATTTTTATTGGTATTACACTGAATATATAGACCAATTTGGGAGAAGTACCATCTTAACAATACTACATCTTTTGACCCACAAAGACAGTTGTCTGTCCATTTATTTAAGTTTTCTTTAATTTTTCTGAGCAATGTTTTATAGTGTTCAGTGAACAGGTCTTGCTCATTTTTGGACAAGTTGTTCATACGTATTTCAGACTTTTTGATGCTATTCTAAAGAACACTGTTTTGTAAATAAAATTTCCAGTTATTGTATTTTCACTGTACTGTCAGCAGCCAAATGTTTAATAATAGCCACGCAGGGACTTTTTGGTTGAAAGAACAGGCTACTCTAGGATGTAAAAACTATTTGATGTGTAACATGCTTTTGACTGTGTTTCTTTATCAGCTTTTAGATGTTATTGGCAATGTGCTGAAACTAGGGAGGAAGATGTCAGAGATAATTCTACAGGACATCTCCAGAAAAATCAGCGACTGAAATAAAATAATTATGGCAGCTTTCAATTTCATGCATGTGGTTAGAATTGAACCAATTTAATTGTGGGTTTTTTCTTTTTTGTGCCCCAGCAAGTCTTCCTCAGTGAATTCCTGGGTTCTCCAGTGGTGAAACAGACAGAAGGAGAAAACACGTATGTATATGAACATGTATGTTTATGTGTATATGTATATTGGAGAAGCTACCAGGAATCTTTATTGGAAGGAAAACTTGAGGTTAATGCTGTGGTCATGTCAGTCCTTTTAACTTCCTGTCACATAATTGGAACCAAATTGGTTGCTGTTTGTTTGCTGGCTTCACTTGCCAAGCATGGTTACCATGGTGACTTAGTGACTGCTGTGGGATTTGATGCAGATTGAACATCATTTTATAATTCTAACCTGTCTTATTTATTACTATTATAGTTGTCAAGTGTTGCTTTTCTGATTAGCTCATTCCTTTCAGATTTGTTCACTGAAATTTGACTGGAGGTAGAGCTTTCTCTTTTCTCTATTTTTTTATTTATGTAAGTATGACTCATAGATTATCCTATTTTGCTCAGAGGTCTACCATTTGGTGCTGTAATTATTTATTTTGATGCTCAATTTGTCCCAGAATTGGCCAGCAGAGGCCCCTTTAAGTTGGCTTCTGTTTCCATTTGATGCCTCCTTAGAATTCTTTGAACATGTACTTTGCTCTCTGAGCCCGAGTATCTCCAAATCTGTAGAAAGAAAATTATGATTCTCCACCTCAGAGCATCCTTTTGTAGAACTGAAAAGTCTGATAATTACAACCTTCAGCATGTGGCATCTATTAGGCCCTCACCAAATTGTATTTCTCCACTCCAACATTACCTCCTTCATTCTGTTTAGTGTGATGCCTTTGACATTTCCATAATAGCATGACGACTGGAGAGAATACTTGGACATGTAACATCAACAGGGATAAGGGTACATGTCCATGATGTGAAAGCCTCAGTGTCACTGCTGTGTGTGGAGGAAAAGCATCATTGCACAGCTTCCAGGGAAATGAGAGGAGTCAGCAGGCAAACACATCCTGAGCCCCTTCCCCTGCATTTCATGTGCTTTCCCCTCTTCTCACTTCCCTCTCTATTCCATGTGCTGTCTTATCTCCTTATTCTTCCTTAAAGTAGGACATCACAGAAGGATGTGGACACTGAGCCCCAGAAACAAGATCCAGTAGAAAGAACCAGTTGTGATGTTGAGTCTGCTAGACAGGTTCTTGGAGCAAGAGTGAAGAGATTGGGTCCCATCATTGGTACACTTTAGGTAAGTCACCACTCTTCCCTCCATTCTCTTCTATACAACAGGATAACAGTACCCAATGCTTCCGACCACCCAGGAGTTTAGGTATGAACCCATGTGGGAAAGCAATATGTGATTGTAGGTGGGAGGGAAGGACCAGTGTACTACATTAACAGATACACCCCAGATATATTAGAATTTTGCATGGTAGGCGTTAAATTACCTTTTTTAAGCCGTACAGCATGTGGGATCTTAGTTCCTCAACTGGATATTGAACCCACATCCCCTGCACTGGAAGCACCGAGGCTTTACTGCTGGACTGCCATGGAAGTCCCATGTTGGGCATTAAATTAATGCTACACAGATGTTAGCTGTTTGGGTCAGGAATTATCCAAATGGGATCCTCAAAGCACTTCATTAAACTCACTTGGGGGTACTTATTAAAATTCCAGATTCCTGTACCCCACCCTAGGTCTGCTGAATTAAACCCAGGGAGGTAGAATGGGAGGTGCCTACATTTTGAAGAATATTTCCAGTGTTTCTGGTATTCATCCAATTTTAAACAGCTCTGCTGCAGATTTGCAACAAACACTTCTTAAAATTCTGCATCATTTAATGTCTTTTGTCTTTGCCAACTTGTCCTGTACCTCAGTCTTAAATATCTGCCCCTGCTCCTGTATGTCAAATAGGTAACAGTTCCCTCATGCAAGTAATATTTATGCAGAGATTTATATGTGAAGCAATGAAATAGGCACTGGGGACACAGCAAAAAGAACAAGACAGGCAAGGTCCCTAGAGTTTTATTCTAGTTTGGGGAGACTGGCAGTAATCAGGTAAACCAGTAAGTGGGATAATTCCATATGGGGATGAGTGCTTTGAGGAAAATAAACACATAAATAGAGTAAAAAATGAGTGGCATGGGGATTATAATGGAGGGGTTGTCAGTGAATCTCTTTCTCAGGAAGTGACATTTGAGCTGAGTCCTGAATGACAAGAGGAAACCAGGCCTGGGCAGGCCTTTGGGTCACTCATCCTGTTGAGTATGTGGCACTGCTGGTTCCAGGAGCAGAAGACAAGGTCCAGTGAGTGGAGCCTGGCACACAAGTGCAGATGGTAGGAGATGAGGTCAAGGGCAGACAGCAGCCACATGGTGTGGGACATGTAAGGAGTTTGGAGTTCATCCTGAGGGTGAAGGGCTAGAGGGAGGGAGTGACAAGCTGTGATTCATGCACTCACAAGGTGACTCTGGCTGCTGTGTGGGGAATGGACTGGACAGATATAGGAGAGATGGAGGGAATAACCACTAGGAGAATCTTGCAGGGTCCATGGCAGAGACGAAGGTGGATTGGCCCTGAGCTGCAGTGGTATGCAGAGGACAGGTGGCGTGGACAGGGTGTGCCAGAGGCAGGGTAGGAAGGACCTGCAGTGGCTGTGTGTTGGAGTGGTGGGGTATATGAGGATAACGCAGGATCCTGAATGAGGCCTCGGATTTATGTTCAGTCATGTACAGAAATTGTGATGGTGTTTCCTCAGATCAGTTATTCCAAGTACTTGAAAACATTCTTATGATAATTAGGTATCCAACATTGGTGACAATGAAAATTAATGAGATACAAAATCTCTTTTGATGAATAGAATTCAGTTGTAAGACTATTAAACTTTATTAAATATACATGTAAATGTAAAACTATAATAAGATCTGTATTGTGAGTATTTTTTAAAGCAGCTTGCATTTTTTGAGCTGTTATTGTGTGCCTAGCATTGTTTTAAGGCTTTTTATATATTAATTCAGTTCTCAAAGCAGCAATCTTTGATGTAGCTATGATTGTTTTACCCATCTTATAGAATGAGGAAAACAACTGAAGTGCTGAGTAGTTCTTTCAGTCTACTAAGATCACAGAAAGTCAGGTATCCCAATATCTCTGCAGTAGAATTTTTGTTGTTGTTGTTCTTGTTGCTTGGTTGCTAAGTCATGTCTGACCCTTTTGCAACCCCACAGACTGTAGCCCGCCAGGCTCCTCTGTCCGTGGGATTTTGCAGGCAAGAATACCAGAGTGGGTTGCCATTTCCTTCTCCAGGGGATCTTCCTGATTCTGGGATTGAACCTGCATCTCCTGCACTGGCAGGCAGATTCTTTACTGCTGAGCCATCTGGGAAGCCCAGTAGAATTTTTTAAATATTAGTATTAGGGACCATTTATGCTTGTAAAGACCAAAACACAAAGCAATATTGTTTAGAAACATTTTGTCTTCTACAGTAAGTACTGCACAATCCCAGTTTTTATACATGAGACAATTGAGTGATTATAAGGTGAAGTAAAAGTATTGAAACTCACACAGTTTGTAAGTGGCAGAATAGCAGTTTGGACCTAGCCTGTCTCCAAAGCCCATACTTCTAGCTAATACTCTTAGGGAGAAGAAAAATATTTGTTGAACCATGTCAGCCCACAATGGATGATGTTAGGTTAGAGCCATCCATATCTCTTTGGGTAGAAACTATGCTTCATTAGGCATTTTGCTATGTACCAGATGGTATTTATTTAACAAAAAGGTAATGATTATACGAAAAAAAGCATGACAAAGATAAACAAAGCCAGACCTTAGTTAAAGTGGTAAGGACATATTTTAATCAGTAATATATTATTATGACATGGAAAAGAGTCCAGTGTGAGCTGACTCCAACTTCAATTTGTACAGAGGTGACTACGCTTTTCAAAGGGAATATGAGGGGAAAAGGGAGAGAGGTGAGTAGGGGCCAGTATAGCCCTGGAACTAAAAATTTACAAAAAAGCAGGAAGGGAGGTGTTCATGTGAAACCCATATGGGTTTCTAAGGCATACTTATTCAAGTTAGATTTCTACCCTCCCACAAAGGCTGGGAGACAAGGTCCTCTCCTCAGGCATTGGCTGGAACAAACAGTAAATTGTTCTGAAAGACTTGAGTGTTCTTAGGCAATCACTTTAAGGGAATTTAAGGTCATTTTAGGAATGCAGCCGTTAGCTAGAAACTATGTCAGTTTTTTGTTTGCAACTATTGTCCAGGTTCAGGCCTGGTTCAGAGGAGAGCTCAGGGGAATCTGACTAGAGTTTGGTCAAGGAGAGAATGTTTTACAGGAACCATCATTATTTATTTATATTTTTATTGAAATGTAGTTGATTTACAGTGTTGTGTTAGTTTCTGAGGTACAGCAAAGTGATTTTATATATATATATATACACACACACACACACATATATGTATATTCTTTTTCATATTCTTTTCCATTATGGTTTATTATAAGATATTGACTATGGTTCCCTGTGCTATATAGTAGGATCTTATTGTTTATCTGTTTTATATACAGTAGTTTGTATCTGCTAATCACAAACTCTTATCTTTCTCCCCCCCATCCCCTTTGGTAATGATAAGTTTGTTTTCCATGTTTGTGAGTCTGTTTCTGTTTTGTAAATAAGTTCATTTGTATCATATTTTAGATTCCACATATAAGTGATGTCATATGGCATTTGTCTTTCTGTTTGACTTACTTCACTTAGTTTGATAATCTCTAGGTTCATCAATGTTGCTGCAAATGGCATTATTTCATTCTTTTTTAAGGCTGAGTAGTATTCCATTGTAATATGTACCACATCCTCTTTATCTATACATTTGTCTATGGACATTTAGGTTGCTTCTATGACTTGGCTATTGTAAATAGTGCTACAATGAACATTGGGGTCGGAGAAGGCAATGGCACCCCACTCCAGTACTCTTGCCTGGAAAATCCCATGGACGGAGGAGCCTGGTGGGCTGCAGTCCATGGGGTCGCTAAGAGTCGGACATGACTGAGCGACTTCACTTTCACTTTTCACTTTCATGCATTGGAGAAGGAAATGGCAACCACTCCAGTGTTCTTGCCTGGAGAATCCCAGGGAAGGGGGAGCCTGTTGGGCTGCCGTCTATGGGGTCACACAGAGTTGGACACGACTGAAGCGACTTAGCTGCAGCAGCAGCAGAACATTGGGATGCATGTATGTTTTTGACTTATGGTTTTCTCTGGATATATGCCCAGGAGTGGGATAGCAAGATCATATAGTAGCTTTTTTTTTTTTTTTTAGTTTCTTAAGGAACCTCCAAATTGGCTGTACCAATTTACATTTCCACCAACAGTATAGGAGGATTCCTTTTTCTCCATACCCTTTGCAGCATTTATTGTTTGTAGACTTTTTGATGATGGCCATTCTGACCAGAATGAGATGATACCTCACTGTAGTTTTGATTTACATTTCTCTAATAATTAACAATGTTGAACATCTTTTCATGTGCTTTTTGAACCTCTCTATGTCTTTAAAGAAATGCCTATTTATGTCTTCTGTCAAGGGAAATAATTATAACAGCAAGTGAAAAGGGAATAATCACTGTAGTTCCTATGCATTAGATAGCTTGAATGTTAAAATAATTACTTGGACATCAAAGATAAATTATTTCACCTTTTATGAACTCAAGGTGCTTTTTAGATGGGAATCACATTGCTCTGTGCTCTGGGTTTTACTGGTTAGGAGGCAGGGATGGTCTGATAGGTGAGGCCAGGGGAAAAATTCCTGGTAATCTATAGCATATACTCTTGAGTATGGCTCCTTTTAATCAACATAATGTACATGTGTGTGATTTACATTATTGTTGTCTACAGTTCTAGATCATTCATTCTCATTATATATAGTATTATATCATGTGGATATTTTACAATATATGTATCTAGGGGATTTACATATTTTTAATTATTATGAATAATAGTACTATGAATGTTCATTTGCACATCTTTTTTATGAACATTTATTAATATTTTCACTTCTGAACGTATATCAAAGAGTGGCATTTTTAAGTCATAGAATATGAATATTTTGAGTTCAGTAGAACTCAAGCAGTTTTTCTTTCTTTTTTTTTTTTTTTTTAATGCGGAGCGTCCTCTTCACTGCAGCCCGGGCGAGCCTCCCGGGGGTGGGCGGGCACCGCGGGCCCCGACGCGGCTGCCTCAAGCAGTTTTTCAAAGTTGTTCAGATCTATACCCCTAGTTAAGTGTGAGAGAATTCTACTTTGTGCAAATCCTTGTTGACACATGGTATTTTTTCAGTTTTGTTGTCCTGGAGGGCACTTAGTGGTAACTTGTTGTGGTTTTAATTTTAATTTCGGTTTTAATTTCTCTTTAACTCTCTCTCTGAAGTATTAAGTCTTTTAATCTAAAGAAGGTCTATCTCCATTTTTTCAACCTTCTAATTTATGTGCTGAATAAACTGGATCTTTTGTCCTATAGAGTGTGGATTTTGGATTTTGCTAATTATATATTTATGCTATTGCTTATTTTGTTCCTCTGACCTCTGTAGTCTTTAAGTTGATAATTAGGCTTAGAGGCTTGTTAAGACTAGGCTTTTTGGCAAAAGTTCCTTGTGCTATTGTTTATTCCTATAGTATTCCACCATGAGATTCATTGTGTCTGGTCATCTCTCCTCTTGTAACATTAAAATTGATCACTGAATTGGAGTACTGTCAGCCTGATTGGAGAAGGAAACGGCAATCCACTCCAGTATTCTTGTCTGGAGAATCCCATAGACAGAGGAGCCTGGCAGGCTACAGTCCATGGGGTTGCAAGAGTCGGACACGACTTAGTGCACTGTCTCTCGCTCAGCCTGATTGATCCATTATAAAATTTCCCATGTGCTTTTCACCTCATGTTTTATGCAGTCTCTGAAGATCATTGCCTAATTCTGCATTTCAGTAAAGGTTGAATAATTGTTGTTCAGTCACTAAGTCCTGTCCGAATCTTTGCAACCCCATAAACTGCAGCACACCAGGCTTTTCTGTCCTCCACTATCTCCTGGAGTTTGGTCAAACTCATGTCCATTGAGTCAATGACCCTATCTAACCTATTGTTCTAATTCTAATTTCCTCTGCATTCATTACCTAGACTTCTATCAAATAAATGTAACCTCAGCAACTTTTAGGTAATGCTGAGCTATGGTACGCACAAAAAGGGATAAATGAATGCTTAAGTCTTTTGCAGCATTTCTACTATTTAAAAGAATAGTTTGTTTCCCTAGGATTCTCCAAAATGAGCACTGAGTTAGTTTAGTTTTGTTTTTTGTTAGCATGCCATCATGAACTCATATATGCTTATATTTGACATGTTTTAATACACTGAAGCCATTAATCTTTCTGCTCCTGAGAACATTCAATGTTTGGCCAGTGGGAGTTCCTTTGTCTTGGCTTCTGAGTCTTTTTGACATGCTTTCTGATATGATAGTTTGGTCCAAATTGATATCTGATACGTTCCTTACCCTAGACCTGGTTTCAGACATTTCAGAAAAGTCTGGCTCCTTTGAGTGGGAAATGATATTAGAGGATTAAGTCATGGTGGTAGAGGTACACATTGAGACTAGGTTGGCACTGTTTCTTGATCTTTTCAATGCATGGAACCAGTGAAAAAGTATTATATTTTTAAAATTTATTGTTTTCAATAGAGTTTATTTCTTAGAGTAGTTTCAAGTACATAGCAAAAACTGAGAAGTACAGAGAATTCTCATATACCCAGTGCCCCTACACATTTGTAGCCTCATTATCAACATCACTCACCAGAGTGGTACATTTGTTATATTGATGAACCTATATTTAACACATCATTATCACACAAAGCCCATAGTTTACATCAGGGTTCATTCTTGTATATTTTATGGATCTGGAGAAATGTGTAATGACATGTCTCCACTATTGTAGTATCATGCAGAGTAGGAGGCCCTAAAATTACTCTGAAAAGTGAAAGTGTTAGTCACTCAGTAGTTTCCAACTCTTTGCAAACCCATGGACTGTAGCCTGCCAGACTCCTCTGTCCATGGAATTCTCCAGGCAAGAATACTGGAGTGGGTAGTCATTCCTTTCTCCAGGGGATCTTTCCAACCTAGGGATAGAACCTGGAACTCCTGTATTGCAGTCAGATTCTTTACCGCCTGAGCCACCAGGTAAGTGCCCCTCCACCAAATGCTCCACCAGTTATTCCCTCTCCCCATTCTAGCCCCTGGCAACCAGTGATCTTTTTATTGTCTCCATAGATTTACTGTTTCTAAAATGTCATATAGTTAGAATCACACAGTATGTGACCTTTTCATATTGGCTTCTTGTACTTAGTGGTATGGATTTAAGTTTCCTCCATGTCTTTATGGCTTGATAGCTCATTACTTTTTAGTTATAAATAATATTCCATTGTCTGGATGTGCCACAGTTTATTTATCCATTCACCTAGTAAAGGTCATCTTAGTTGCTTCCAGGTTTTGGCCATTATGAATAAAGCTGCAGTATGTGCAGGTTTTTGTGTGAAAGTAAGTTTTCAACTCCCATGAGTACATACCAAGGAGCAAGATTGCTGGATCATATGGTAAGAGGAGGTTTAGTTTTTTAAGAAACCACCAAACTGTCTTCTAAAGTGGTTATACCATCTTTTCAGTCCCACCAGCAATGAATGAGTCCCTGTTCCTTCACATCCTTGTGAGTATTTGGTATTGTCAGAGTTCTGGTGTTTGGTCATTCTAATAGATGTGCAGTGGTATCTCATTGTTTTAATTTTCACTTCCTTGATGACATATGATGGAGAGTATCTTTTCATTTGGAGTCCACCCTGACTGGAGTGAAGAATGGAGGCTCAGAGGTAACTGAGGGGGCACTCCAGGGATCTGAGGCCATCCGGGTGTAGGACTGATTGGGGAAGGACCATAGTTGCTTCCATGGGACACTACACAGCTCCTTTATACACTGATATGGTATACAATGTGGGTAAGGAGTAAAGTGCCCCGTGTCTGTCACTGGTCTACAGGGCAGAGAAGGACCAGGTCCACTGAGAGCAGGGAAGTTGAGCTGATACTCAGTTCCCTAAACCTCCTTTAAAGTAGGAAGCAGACATAAAGGGGAAGGATTCATTACTAAGGGATTCCCCCACACTTTCTGGAGACCATACACCCTCTTTAGTTTCTCTGACCCCAGGTCCCATGGACTTCATCTGCCAGTGAGGTCCTACCTGCCTCCTGGGGGTCACATTCCTAACCAGAACACTCTGTCCACCCGTTAGCTCTCCCCACACTCTGGTTTGTTCCATCTCTGCATCGTCCCTGAGATCACTCAGGCTTTTCTCGTCCTTTGTTGTCTCAACGCCTTTCATCAGCTCAGTGAGGTGTATTACAACACAGCACTGCCATGACAAGCTAACCCCAAATTTAGCATTCACCTACACTCTTTTATGTATTGCTTTTGTGCACTTTCCACTTCTGCAGAGCTAAAATCTGATGCAGCCACAACCTGGTCAAAAAAGGCAGTGATACAGAGAGAGAATTTTCCTGTGTCCAGACTAACACCTAAACCTTTTGGTGACTTTGTGGATGTCTCATATCGTGAATGTGATCTAATTTTGTATTACAAGTGTTGGGCATGTGCATATTTTCCTTTCCTTTGATTATTTTTAGTTGCCCAAGGAAGGCACTTCAAAGGTGTTTTCATTTACCTGTGTGGACTGTTTCTGGGGACTTTGTCTGAATGATCCTGGAACTAAAATTTCCCCTGAAACCTGCCCTTTGAACATTTTCCCCTCTGGATGCTGTGGGTCTGGGCAATTTCATGGAGACTCTCAATCTTTCCTTTCTCCATGGTGTTAGCTGCTTGGCTAACTGGGTTGTTAAACCCACGAGCTTGCCTTCATTTCAAGAGTTTATTTGGAAAGGACAGAGAGATGCATGTTGTGAAACTACTTTCAGCTCAAGACCTTAGTTAAAATTCTGGAAAGTGGAGACACTTCCTAACTGTTGAATGGAACATTTGTTTAGAGACAGATTCCCTTCTGTTACCCATGTGATTTCCCTGAAGCTGCTCAACTGGGATGGTCATATGGTGGATTCATAAATGACTCCTGGGTCCACCCTATTACCTAAGTCCCTTAGGTTAGAGGTGTCCCTATTCTGATGCTGAGTCACTTTTCTATGGAAAGGGCTGGGGATGTATATTTATTCATTAGGGTGATTTTCATTTCCAAATCTAAGACACAGTCATTGTATAAAAATTGAAAAATGCATTTAGGAAAACATCATTAAAAACCCGTAAAAGCCTATTACTTATGGAGAAGGGTTCTTAACAGCTCAGTATCTATAATATTTATTTTTGAGCTGTTTTACTATATAAACATAACTGTTTATATATAAGAATAGCAATGAAGCAATAGCCTATTTATAGCTTCATAAAGTCAAGGCTATGGTTTTTCCAGTGGTCATGTATGGATGTGAGAGTTGGACTGTGAAGAAAGCTGAGCACCGAAGAATTGATGCTTTTGAACTGTGGTGTTGGAGAAGACTCTTGAGAGTCCCTTGGACTGCAAGGAGATCCAACCAGTCCATTCTAAAGGAGATCAGTCCTGGGTGTTCGTTGGAAGGACTGATGCTAAAGCTGAAACTCCAATACTTTGGCCACCTCATGCAAAGAGTTGACTCATTGGAAAAGAGTCTGATGCTGGGAGGGATTGGGGGCAGGAGAAGGGGACGACAGAGGATGAGATGGCTGGATGGCATCACCGACTCAATGGACGTGAGTCTGAGTGAACTCCGGGAGTTGATGATGGACAGGGAGGCCTGGCGTGCTGCGATTCATGGGGTCGCAAAGAGTCGGACATGACTGAATGACTGAACTGAACTGAAAACTTCTTTCTATGGAGAAATATCAATATAGGCCAACTTAATAATAAAAATGAGAGTAGAAACACTAATGGCCAACTTTAAGTACCTCATGCTCCAGAGTCTGTCAGTTAGTTCATCCAGTTGGGCATTTCCTCATGTACTCTGCATATAAGTTAAACAAGAAAGGTGACAATATACAGCCTTGATGTACTCCTTTCCCAACTTGGAACCAGTATGTTGTTCCACGTATGGTTCTAACTGTTTCTTCTTGACCTGCATACAGATTTCTCAAGATGCAGTTAAGGTGCTATGGTCTTCCCAACTCTTGAAGAATTTTCCAGTTTGTTGTGATCCACACAGTCAAAGGCTTTAGTGTAGTAAATGAAGCAGAAGTAGATGTTTTTCTGGAATCCTCTTGCTTTTTCTATGATCCAATGGATGTTGGCAATTTGATCTCTGATTCCTCTGCCTTTTCTAGATTCAGCTTGAACATCTGGAAGTTCTCAGTTCATGTAGTGTTAAAGCCTAGCATGGAGAATTTTCAGCTTTACTTTGGTAGCTTGTGAGATGAGTGCAATTGTGCAGTAGTTTGAACATTCCATGGCATTGCCTTTCTTAGGGATTGGAATGAAAACTGATATTTTCCAGTCCTATAGCCACTGCTGTTTTCAAAACTTGCTGGCATATTTAGTGCAGCACTTTCAAAGCATCATATTTTAGGATTTGAAATAACTCAGCTGGAATTCCATCACGTCCACAAGCTTTGTTCATAGTGATGCTTCCGAAGGCCCACTTGACTTCGCATTCCAGTATGTCTGGCTCTAGGTGAGTGATCACACCATCATGGTTATCTGGGTCATGAAGATCTTTTTTGTAGAGTTCTTCTGTGTATCCTTGCCACCTCTTCTTAATATCTTCTGCTTCTTTTAGGTCCAGGCTGTTTCTGTCCTTTATTGTGCCCATCTTTGCAAGAAATGTTCCTTTAGTATCTCTAATTTTTATTGAAGAGATCTCTAATCTTTCCCATTCTATTGTTTTCCTCTATTTCTTCACACTCATCACTTAGGAAGGCTTTCTTATCTTTCCTTGCTATTCTTTGGAAATCTGCATTCAGATTTCTTGCCTTTTCTCCTTTGCCTTTTGCTTCCAGAGTCTGGGAAACTGTCAAAGATTAGCTGTTAAGTGACAAGAGCAGTCTGCTCAAACATGCTAAAGTCAGGTGGTCATTAAAAGTAATATTATGGACAGGGAGAACAAGATGGCAGAGGAATAGGTGGATGTGGAGTACATCTCTCTCCATCAGGAATACACCTTCAGACACAGAAGTGTATGTGGAACACCAGCTGAGAGCAGACAGGAGTACCTAACCAGTGGAAAAGAATATATAGACCCACGCAAAACTCAGTAGGATGAAGGAACTAGGGGAAAAAACAAGAGTATTAGTAGGGCTGGACCTGCCCTTGGCAGGTGGGGGAACTGAAGCACAGTGGGGCAATTGTCTGAGTCAGAGGAGAAAGATTTAAGGCTGAGAGTGAAATGGCGGATCTGTAGCAGCCTAAATGGAATGAGAATCAGACAGTCCAAGCTCCAACCATACATACCCTGGGCAGGAATGCCGGTCTCCTGGAAGGGGCAATGGCTGGGAGCTGGAGTCAAGGGATTGTGGAGCAATCCCAGGGTGAAGGCTGCTGTTGACTGTGGAGAGATGGATTGAGGGGATGTGAGGGAGGAGATCATGGTGGGAAATGGCGGTGGAGGAAAGCCAGGCAGCCATGGAAGCAAGGCGATACTGCTGAGTCAGCATAGCGGGTGGAGCCATCACCATAGCCTCTCTCTCCCCACAAGCCAGCATTGGCAGAACAATAGAGAGGCTGGCCCATCAAATGCCTGACACACTGAAGTACAGAGTAGGACCCCACCCAGGGTGCCCCTTTAAGTGCCTGATGTGACAATCTGCAGAGTAGGACCCCAGTCAGAGGGACCCCTCTACGTGCCTGATGCGCCAAACAACAGAGAAGGACCCCAGGCAAGGGACCCTTCTAAATGCCTGAACGGGCGGAGCTACAGAGAAAGACTGGCCAAAGAGGCCTTCTGATCACCAGCTACAACAGGCTCAAAAAAAGTCTCTGATAGGGCCATAACTCCTGCGGCAGAGGCAGTCCGTGTCCCTGTACACTTGGTGCCACCAGGGTTCCCGCAAGCCAAGCAGGTGCACCACCTCTCAACTCTCACTGGGGCAGAGCTGCCACAGGCAAAAAAGATGTCTTGTGTTTATGCATCAGGGTTGCTTCAGTCGCGTTTGACTCTTTGCGACCCTGTAGACTGTGGCCTGCTGGGCTTCTCTGTCAGAGAGGGGGCTCTCCAGGCAAGAATACTGGAGCATATTGGCCAATAATGGTTGCCATACCCTTCTAGAGCACTATATTTCCTACTACCCTAGCCGCCAACCCCCCTGAGTATCTGGTGCTGCCAAAACCCCTGTGACCCAAGCAGCTGCACCACCTCCACACCTGGCCCTCGCAAGGGCAAACCCAAGTCCTCCAGGGAAGCCTCAGGAGCTAAGCCCCAGTGGACAACCCACATGTAGAGGTGGAAATAAAACCACAATTGAAACCAAGGGGCAGTGTGGTTAAGGAAGAAGATCCAAAACCTTCCCACCAGCTGTACAAGCTGCATATTCAATCCATATGATCAATTAAGCAGACTCTGTGTCTGTGGAATATACAAAAGGCCACTGAGAGTGCCCACAAAAGAAAACACACTAGCTCTGATTGCTGTGGACATTGGAGGCAAGAACACACAGGAGTAGGACTAGACTAGAATCTGAGCAGCCCCCACAGAAGGTCCAGAGATCAGCACAGTGTTGGAGGGCATCCTAGGGAGGTAGGGTGGACTGTGATTCCCAGCACAGGAAAGGACTCTGACAGCAGTGACTAAAGAAAAATATTTATTATTCTTATTTTTTGACTTGTTCTATAGATTCTTTTGGATTTTTTTTTCTTTTCCCGTTTTTCCCCCTCTGTTGTAGTTGTCAGTTTTATTGGCACTAAGAAACCCTATTACGCTTTTGAGCTTTTTTTTTTTTCCCCCAGTCACATTTTTTTTTTTTATTGTTGTCATAAATCTCTGCCTCTACTTTGGGCTTTTGCAGTTCTGTGAAGTTTTCCTCTTTTTTTTTTTTTTCTTAGTTTTAATTTTTAATTTTTTAAACCTATTATTATTTTTTCTACATTTATTCCTTTGTTTGCTTTTCCTACTGTTCTTTTCCCCTTGCCATTAATCTTTAATGTAAATAAATCTACCTCTATTTAACTTTGCATATCTATTCTTTCTTTCTTTTCTTTCTCTCCTCTCCTCTCAACATTTTTGTTAGTTTTATTTTCATTGCTTTATTCCCCAATTGGCACCTTGCTTTAGTTTTGTTTTCCAGTTTGTGCTTTAATAAGTTTTGTTCTGGTAGATATAATTTTCGGTTTTCTTTGTTCACTGGGTCAATCTATTATACTTTATTTTTGTTGAACTGTTTTGATTTTGCTTATGGATGTATATGTATATGTGTATATTCAGTCACATTTTCTACAGTTGTTATAAACCTCTGCCTCTATGTTGGGCTTTTGCAGTTCTGTAGAGATTTCTTCCCCCCCCACCTTTTCTTTCTTCTTCTGGTATTTATCTTTTCTCTTTTTTATAATTTAAATTTTTAATTTTTTTAAACCTGTTATATTTTTTCTACATTTATTCCTTTGTTTGCCTTTCCTACTGTTCTTTTCCCCTTGCAGTTAATCTTTAATGTATATAAATCTTCTTCATTTACTTCTACTCTGTATATCTATTCTTTCTTTCTTTCCTTTCCTCTCAACATATTTGTTAGTTTTGTTCTCATTGCTTTATTCCCCACTTGGCACCTTGCTTTAGTTTTGTTTTCCAGTTTGTGCTTAAGTTAGTTTTGTTCTTAACTGGTAAATATAATTTTTTATTTCCTATATTCTCTGAATCAATCTGCTGTACTTTATTTTTGTTGGACTGTTTTCACTTTGGTCATGGGTGTATATGTATATGTGTATATTCCATTATTTTAATTATTATTTGCCTGATTTTGTAACTGCCATTTTTCTAGGGTTCATCTTTGGCTACTCACTTTTGGATATTTGTTTTAATTTCACTTAATGCCATAACAAACCACTTGTGGAATCTTTGTTCCTGACCAGAGATCAAACCCTGAGCCTTTGGAGTGGGAGCACTGACTCCAAGACCCTAGACTACCAGAGAACTAACCATAGGGAGTATCAAATAGTGAGAACTCACACAAAGGAAACCCCTTGAATACAAGACCCAGCATCACCCAACCGCCAGTAGCACCCTGTGCAGGACGCCTCATCTAAACAACAAACGAAACAAAAATACAAACCCAATCATCAGCAGACAGGATTACCACTCAGCCTTGCCTATCAGAGGAAAAACAAACAAAAACTTAGCACAAATCCCACCCTATACAAAGCTCACACAAACCACTGGACCAACCTTAGGAGGGCAGAAACTAAAAGGAAGAAAGAATTCAACCTTCTTCAAGGAAAGGATTCAACTTTCCTTGAAGCCTGGGAAAAGGAGACCTCAAACAGAATAACTTTAAAAAAAGGCAGAGAAATACTGTACAAATGAAGGAACAAATCAGAAACACAGAAGTCCAAAAAATGAAGAAGAAATAGGCAAACTGCCTGAAAAAGAATTTAGAATAATGATAGTAAAGATGATCAAAAATCTTGAAAACTAAATGGAGAAAATGAAAGAATCAATTAACAAAGACCTAAAAGAATTAAAGAATAAACATACAGAGACAAACAACACAATTACTGAAATTAAAAATACTCTGGAAGGAATCAATAGCAGAATATCTGAAGCAGAAGAACAAATCAGTGAGCTGGAAAATAAAATGGTGTAAATAACTTCTGAAGAGCAGAGTAAAGTAAAAAGAATGAAAACTGAGGACAGTCTCAGAGACCTCTGGGACCATATCAAATGCACCAACATTTGAATTATAGGGGTCCCAGAAGAAGAAGAGAAAAAGAAAGGCTATGAGAAAATTTTTGAAGAGATTATAGTTGAAATTTTCCCCAGCATGGAAAAGGAAATAGTCAATCAAGTCCAAGAGGCACAAAGAATCCCATACAGGATAAACCCAAGGAGAAACACGCCAAGACACATACTAACAAAGACTAAACACAAAGAAAGAGTATTAAAAGCAACCAGAGAGAAGCAACAAGTAACATACAAGGGAAACCCCATATGCTTAACAGCTGACCTTTCAGCAGAAACTCTTCAGGCCAAAAGGGAATAGCAGGATATATTTAAAGTATTGAAAGGGAAAAATCTACAACCAAAATTACTGTACCCAGCAAGGATCTCATTCGAAATTGGTGGAGAAATAAAAAGCTTTTCAGACAAGCAAAAGTTAAGAGAATTCAGTACCACCAAACCAGCTTTACAACAAATGTTAAACAGACTTATATAGTCAAGAAATACAACAGAAGAAAAAAAGATCTACAAAATCAACCCGAAACAATTAGAAAATGGCAATAGGAACATATATATCAATAATTACTTTAAATGTAAATGGATTAATTGCTCCAACCAAAAGACACAGACTGGCTGAATGGATACAAAAACAAGACCCATATATATTCTGTCTACAAGAAACTCACTTCAGACCTCAAGAAATGTATAGATTGAAAGTGAGAGGATGGAAAAATACATTCCATGCAAATGGGAAGCAAAAGAAAATGTGAAAATGACTATATTATCAAATGCAATCTACAGGCTTAATGTGATCCCTATAAAATTACCAATGGTATTTTTCACAGAACTAGAACAAAAAATTTCCCTAAGATCAGGAACAAGACAAGGGTGTCCACTTTTGCCACTATTATTCAAATTAGTTCTGGAAGTCCTAGCTAAAGCAATCAGAGAAGAAAAAGAAATAAAAGGAATCCAGATCAGAAAAGAAGTAAAGCTCTCACTGTTTGCAGATGACATAGAAAACCCTAAAGATAGTATCAGAAAATTATTAGAGCTAATCAGTGAATTTAGCAAAGTTGCAGGATACAAAATTAACACACAGAAATCACTTACATTTCTATATACTAACAATGAAAAATCAGAATGAGAAATTAAGGAATCAATCCCATTCACCATTGCAACAAAAAGAAGTAAATATCTAGGAATAAACTTACTTAAGGAGACAAGAGAACTGTATACAGAAAATCATAAGATACTAATGAAAGAAATCAAAGAGGCCATAAACAGACAGAGAGATATTCCATGTTCCTGGGTAGGAAGAATCAATACTGTGAAAATGACTATATTACCAAATGCAATCTACAAGCTTAATGTGATCCCTATAAAATTACCAATGGCATTTTTCACAGAACTAGAACAAAAAATTTCACAGTACATATGGAAACACAAAAGATCCTGAACAGCCAAAGCAGTCTTGAGAAAGAAGAATAGAGCTGGAGGAATCAACCTTCCTGACTTCAGATTATACTACAAAGCTACAGTTATCAAGACAGTATGGTACTGGCACTAAAACAGAAATACAGACCAATGGAACAAGATAGAAAACCCATAAATAAACCCATGCACCTATGGGTACCTTATTTTTGACAAAGGAGGCAAGAATATACAACGGGGCAAAGACAGCCTCTTCAGTAAATGGTGCTAGGAAAACTGGACAGCTATATGTGTAAGAATGAAATTAGAACACTTCTTAACACCATACACAAAGATAAACTCAAAATGGATGAAAGAACTAAATGTAAGACAAGAAACTATAAAACTCTTAAAGGAAAACATAGAACACTCGATGACATAAATCAAAGCAAGATCCTCTATGACCCACCTCCTAGAATAATGGAAATAAAAACAAAAGTAAACGAGTGGGACCTGATTAAACTTAAAAGCTGTTGCACAGCAAAGGAAACTATAAGCAAGGTGAAAAGACAACCCTCAGAATGGGAGAAAATAATAGCAAATGAAATAACTGACAAAGGATTAATTTCCAAAATATACAAGCAGCTCATACAACTCAATACCAGAAAAACAAACAACCCAATCAAAAAGTGGGGAGAAGACCTAAACAGACGTTTCTCCAAAGAATACATACAGATGGCTAACAAACACATGAAAATGTGCTCAACATCGCTCATTATTAAAGAAATGCAAATCAAACTACAATGAAATATCACCTCACATGGGTCAGAATGATCCTCATCAAAAAGTCTACAAACAATAAATGCTGGAGAGGGTGTGCAGAAAAAGGAACACTCTTGTACTGTTGGTGGGAATGTAAGTTGATATAGCAACTATGGAAGATGTTATGGAGATTCCTTTAAAAACTAGGAATAAAACCACCATATGACCCAGCAATCCCACTCCTAGGCATATACCCTGAGGAAACCAAAATTGAAAGAGACACATGTATCCCATTGTTCATTGCAGCACTATTTACAATAGCTAGAACATGGAAGCAACCTAGATGCCCATCAACAGATGAATGGATAAAGAAGTTGTGGTACATATACCCAATGGAATATTACTCAGCCATAAAAGGGAACACATTTGAGTCAGTTCTCATTAGTTGGATGAACCTAGAACCTATTATAGAGTGAAGTGAGTCAAAAAGAGAAAGATAAATACCATATTCTAACACATATATATGGAATCTATAAAAATGGTACTGAAGAATTTATTTACAGGGCAACAATGGAGAAACAGACATAGAGAATAATCTTAGGGACATGGGGAGAGGGGAGGAGAAGGTGATGTATGGAAAGAATAACAAGGAAACTTACACTACCATATGTAAAATTGATAGCCAATGGGAATTTGCTGTATGGTTCAGGAAACTGAAACAGGGGCTCTGGAGGGGTGGGATGGGGAGGATGATGGTAGGGAGGTTCAAAAAGGAGGGAATGTATGTATACCTATGGCTGATTCATGTTGAGGTTTGACAGAAAACAGCAAAATTCTGTAAAGCAATTATCTATCCTTCAATAAAAATTAATTTTTTTAAGTAATAATATGTAAATACCTCTACAAAATATCTGGACCTATGGACAAATTGGTGGCTTGTGACCTTGGTGAGAGCAAGTTCTCTGAAATCATGGGGGTATAACTGACAGTGCAATGAGATAAGGGGTTGGTGAGAATGAGGAATGTTTACCGGGAATGCTGAAAACTTTCTGATGTAAATAGAGCATGTAGAAAACTCTCTGGGGAAGTTATATTTTGAAGGCAAAGAGGGATAGAGAGGGAAGGAGTGAGAGCCTCCTTTGTCTGCATAGGTATTAGAAGCCCTGAGAGGGTTTTTTGGGTTTTTTTAATCTTCAATTCCAGAACTTCTCAGATGGCCCAGTGACTAAGACTCAATGCTCGGGCCCAGGTTTGATCCCTGGTATGAGAAATAGGTCCCATGTGCCATAGCTAAGACTTTGCATACCACAACTAAGAGTTCACATGCCCCAACTATGACCCAGCAGAGCCAAATAGATAAATAAATATTTAAAAAATCCTCAATGCCATGAAGTTTGAACAAGTTTAAAAATTAATATGAAGGAGCCATCTCCTGTTAGGTTTAACCCGTGAATTTTCCTATATGTTCAATTCCATCTTTATCTTCTTTTTCTTTCACAAAAGAATTAATGAAACACTTTCACTGCACAGGATGGCTTCTAATAGATATTTTAAATTATTAGTAAGAATTTACAATTAAGTATTGGAAAATTCTAGTAATTCTTGGACTTGTGCCTCTCAGGAAGGCAGCACATGGCTGAAAGGCTGCTGTGACTTAATCTGAGGACCCATCCACTTATGACTATTTCCCCATTTGGGACTATTGTCCCAAATTTTCCTATAGGCATATTAACATACAGAGCAATCCAGGAGCAGCAATTAGGCAAACACCACAACTCGGTACCCTGGAGGCATCACCAAGTGAGTCAAAGTGAGGTCGCTCTTCCCAGTGTGGGAAACTGGATTAGTACCAGCACACAGGTATGATGTGGAGCATGTTTTAGGAGCTTTGAGTCTCCCAAGACTAGAGATCCTTCCATCTTTAAAACGTTGAAGTCAAGGTATATCAGAGAAATATTTGCTTCCCGCATAAATTTATTTATCTTCTCATTAGGGGAAACAACATCAACAACAAAAAACATCTGTCTGCAATGCTGCCTTAGCTGTCTCAGCCAGAACTTATTATTGAGTCTTGGCTTTTAAGGCGCTCTTAAAGTCCCACTATATGTCATATACTTTGGGCATGTTTTCTCAGTTTATCCTTGGGATAGCTGTGTGAAAAAAGTATCCTGAATCCCATTTGATAGACAATGAAGCTTAGGCTCATAGCACCAAGACTATATCACCAGATAAATGGCAGGACTGGAATGAAGTTACACACCTCACCTTAAGCAGGTATACAATCGCGCTATACTATACAATTGCATTCATTCACACACTAGCAAGGTAGTGTGCTCAAAATCCTTCAAGTTAGGCTTCAGCAGTACATGGACATAAAATGTCCAGATTTACAACCTGGATTTAGTAAAGACAGAGGAACCAGAGATCAAATTGCCAACAGTCATTGGATCATAGAGAAAGCAAGGGAATTGAAAAAAAAATCTATTTAGGCTTCACTGACTAAGTTAAAGTCTTTACTGTGAGCATCCCAAGAAACTGTGGAAAATTTTTGAAGTGACAGGAATACAGACCAGGATAACTGTCTCCTGAGAAACCTGAATGCATGACAAGAAGCAACAGTTAGAACAGGATAGGGAACAATGGACTGGTTCAAAATTGGTAAAGGAGTATGTCAAGGCTGTATTGTCACCCTGCTTATTTACCTTAAATGCAGAATACATCATGCAAAATGCCAGGCTGGATGAATCACAAGCTGGAATCAAGATTGCTGGGAGAAATATCAATAACCTCAGATATGCAGATGATACCACTCTAATGGCAGAAAGCAAAGAGGAACTAAAGAGCCCTTACATGAGGTTGAAAAAGAAGAGTGAAAAAAAGCTGGTTTAAAACTCAACATTCAAAAAAAAACGAAGATCATGACATTCTGTCCCATCACTTCATGGCAAATAGTTGGGGAAAAAGTGAAAAAAGTAACAGATTTTATTTTCTTCAGCTCCAAATCACTGCATATGGTGACTGCAGCCACAAAATTAAAAGATGCTTGCTCCTTGGAAGAAAAGCTATGACAAACCTAGACGGTGCATTAAAAAAGCAGAGACATCATTTTGCTGACAAAGTTCTATATAGTCAAAACAATGATGTTTTCAGTAGTCATGCACAGATGTGGGAGTTGGACCATAAAGAAGGCTGAGTGACAAAAAAAAAAAAATTGATGCTCTTTAAGACATACAGATGGCTAACAAATACATGAAAAGATGCTCAACATCACTCATTATCAGAGAAATGCAAATCAAGACCACTATGAGGTACCATTTCACACCAGTCAGAATGGCTGCGATCCAAAAGTCTACAAATAATAAATGTTGGAGAGGGTGTGGAAGAAAGGGAACCCTCTTACACTGTTGGTGGGAATGCAAACTAGTACAGCCACTATGGAGAACAGTGTGGAGATTCCTTCAAAAACTGGAAATAGAACTGCCTTATGATCCAGCAATCCCACTGCTGGGCATACACACTGAGGAAACCAGAAGGGAAAGAGACACGTGTACCCCAATGTTCATTGCAGCACTGTTTATAATAGCCAGGACATGGAAGCAACCTAGATGTCCATCAGCAGATGAATGGATAAGAAAGCTGTGGTACATATACACAATGGAGTATTACTCAGCCATTAAAAAGAATACATTTGAATCAGTTCTAATGAGGTGGATGAAACTGGAGCCTATTATACAGAGTGAAGTAAGCCAGAAGGAAAAACACCAATACAGTATACTAACTCATATATATGGAATTTAGAAAGATGATAACAATAACCCTGTGTACGAGACAGCAAAAGTGACGCTGATGTATGGAACAGTCTTATGGACTCTGTGGGAGAGGGAGAGGGTGGGAAGATTTGGGAGAATGGCATTGAAACATGTATAATATCATGTATGAAACGAGATGCCAGTGCAGGTTCAATGCACGATACTGGATGCTTGGGGCTAGTGCACTGGGACGACCCAGAGGGATGGTATGGGGAGGGAGGAGGGAGGAGGGTTCAGGATGGGGAGCACATGTATACCTGTGATGGATTCATTTTGATATTTGGCAAAACTAATACAATTATGTAAAGTTTAAAAATAAAATAAAATTTTAAAAAAATTGATGCTCTTTAGCTGTGGTGCTACAGAAGACTTTTGAGAGTTCCTTGGACAGCAAGGAGGTCAAAAAATCCATCCTAAAGGAAATCAACCCTGAATATTCGTTGGAAGGACTGATGCTGAAGCTGAGCTCCAAGACTGTGGCCATTTGATTTTAAGACCTGACTCATTGGAAATATCACTTATGCTGGGAAAGATTGAGGACAAAAGTAGAAGGCCATAGCAGAGATTGAGATGTTTAGATACTATCACTGACTCAATGGACATGAGTATGAATAAACTCAGGGAGATAGTGAGGGACAGAGAAACCTGGCCTGCTGCAGCTCATGGGGTAGCAAAGAGTCAGAGGCCACTTAACAACTGAATGTCAATATAGCTTATAAATGCCACTTTAACAAATCTAGCTTTCTCTTCAGGTCTGACTAGAGGTTGATTCCGATCTCAGATTTAGATATGCCAGAAAATGGAAGATACCGAGAAACTGCTCCCAGTAAGTGAAAAATTCTGGAAAACCCTGGCTAAAACCATTAACCCACATCCCTAACTTCCTCCTCACCCTCCTTTGCCAAGCCCCCTGTTCTGAGTCACAGAACTGCAATCATGTCTCTGACCACGAGGTGGCTCCCATCTCCATTTTTCTTTTACAAAGAAAATGAGCACACTGTGCTAAGCAGAAGATGATCTTGGAATGTTTTATTTACTAAGGGACTAATTATGTTTGTAAAGTTTATATATATATTAGTAAAGCAGTACCACCTGCAGTTTTCCCAAAAAGAACATCGAAGTCACTGAGGTATCTCCTTCCTTTGTAAGTGTAGGTTGAAGTGTCCACACTTCAAGATGGGGGTCACTCCCAGACAGCAGGGTGTTCACCCTCCATCACCACCCACCCTGTAGAGTCTTTTCAGATCTTCTCCCACTCCCTGTATGTCATACCCTGCCCATGACATTGGACAGAGCCGCCAAAACCCTGCTCTGGATCCCCTTCTCTCTTGCACCTCCCACCAGTCTTACCAAACCCTTCAACAGGTGGCCACAGCCAACAAGCTATTGTGACCTGGTGTTTTGTCTTCATATGCAAGTGCTAAGTATTTCCTTTTACACTCTTCTCTTACCTCTAACAAGTTTTTAGACAAAATTAGAGTCATCGTGTACATAGGTATATAGGCTGGCTTTTGAAGAAGTGAAAGTGAAGTCATGAAGTCGTGTCCGACTCTTTGAGACCCCATGGACTGTAGCCTACCAGGCTCCTCCGTCCATTTGAAGAAGAGGATGTGATTTTCTAGCTCTTTGAATGAAAGTCTTCATAGAGAAATGTGACTGTGGCGGTAGGATGGTGCCACCTTGTGACAGTACACTGAACTGCAGCTTGAACATCCCTGAGCTAGAAGGTGGGAGGGAAGGGCTGTGGCCTAAACCCAGAGAACTTTCAGGAAGTCTGTGTGGAAAAGGGATGCAGACTTGATGCAGGGATACTGAAGTATATAGACAGAAAGTGCAGCCTCTTTCTATGTTGAGTGGAAAACTCTATGTGATTTCAACAACAGGACCATTTTTATGTTTTAACAAAAAGTTTTTTTTTTTTTTTTTTTTTCAGTTTTAAAGCTTTCTGGATAAAGAGGTATACCCCTCTATAAGCAAAAATAGATTCTTGTAAGTTATAAATATAATCCACTCTAATGGTAGAAAGCAAAGAGAAACTAAAGAGTCTCTTGAGGATGGAGGAGAAGAGTGAAACAGCCGGCTTAAGACTAACTGTTAAAAAAAAAAAAAAAACCTAAGATCATGGCATCTGACCCCATTACTGCATGGCAAATAGAAGGGAAAAGGCTGGAAGCAGTAACAGATTTCCTCTTCTTGGGCTCTAAAATCACTGCAGATGGCTGCAGCCATGAAATCAGGAGATTTTGCTTTATGACAGGAAAGCGATGACAAAACTAGACAGTGTGTTGAAAAGCAGAGACATTACTCTGCCAACAAAGGTCTGTTAGTCAAGGCTATGATCTTCCCAGTGGTCACGTACGGTTGTGAGAGCTGGACCATTAAGAAGGCTGAATGCCAAAGGATTGATGCCTTCGAACTGTGGTGCGGGAGAAGACTCCTGAAAGTCCCTTGAACAGCAAGGAGATCAAACCAGTCAGTCTCAAGGGAAATCAACCCTGAATACTCATTGGAAGGGCTGATGCTGAAGCTGAAACTGCAATATTTTGGTCATCTGAGCAAACGGCTGACTCATTGGAAAAGTCCCTGATGCTGGGAAAGATTTAAGGCAGAAGGAGAAGGGAGCATAAGAGGACGAGATGGCTGGATGGGATCACCAATGCAGTGAACATGAACTTGGGCAAACTCCAGGAGATGGTGAGGGACAGGGAGGCCTGGCATGCTGCAATCCATGGAGTCACAAAGAGTTGGACATGACTGGGCAACTGAACAGCAACAGCAATAAATATTGTAACCTGCTTTATCACTTATTGTGAACATATTTCCATGAGAATTAATATCTACAATAATATTTTAGCTTCTTGAAAGCTAAATGTCACTTTTTCTTTTATATCAACAAACTGTTGCATCACATTGTTACTGACCAGGGTTCTAGGCCTTCCTCAATCAATAAAATAGACTAGACACCAGACATGAAATACAGGCATGGCTTTATTGGGGTCCCTACGGCTGCAGGGGGAAATGAGAACAAACAACAGGTTCCCTTGCTTGCTGCTCCCCGCTCCCAGAGGTATGGCCAGCTCATTCTTTATTTGGGAGGAGAGTAGGGGTGTGTTCAGGGGTCAAGCCAGAGGGGTTGCTTTGATGATTTGGCCACCCCTTAGGTGGTGTTCTGCTTCATGGATCACAGCCTTGTCATGGTGAGGGGGCTTTAGTAACTCAATGAAGCTATGAGCCATGCTGTGCAATGACATCCAAGATGGACAGGTCATACTGAAATTATGGTATGCTGTCCACAAGCATGTAGACCCCAGACCAGTTAAACCTCAAGACTGATGATGTTGGTGCTTATTTACTTCACCACCAACCCATCAGAAGAGTGTCCAGGACCTGATCAATCCCTCTTTTACTATAAAACTTGTCATGATCTACCTAATTTGAGGACACTTGGTTTTGAGGATATTAGCATGCTGTGTCCCCCTTTGCCTAGCAGAGGAATAAAGCTTTCCCTTTCTACTTCACCCAAAATTCTGTCTCCAAAATTTGTTTTGGCACCGGTGAACAGAGAAGCTGAGCTTTTTGTATCAGTTATTTGGTCTATTTGGATCTTTTGTCCAGAATTTGTCACAACTGCGCATGCACCCAGTTATTTTTAGTCCTACCCATTTTCTCTGTATTTTCTTGTTCAAAGCAAGGTATGCCAGGTGCAAGTTAAAGTACTGAAACACAGGTCCCAGATCCCAGCCTGTGGCAATTTGGATGCTCCAAAATTCACTTTTCCAATAGTGATGTGCATATAATTCCTTTACCATATTTTCTATTACAAATAATAGTGTACTTAACATTCTTGTTCATTTACCTGAAGATATCTTAGTAGGCATTTTCATACGTTCCTGAAGTGTTTTTTCAAACTAAGAAAGCTATTTTTTATGAATACAACACTGAAAAAAATTGCCATTTTGTATTTCTAACAGTGCTATATGAAAATTCCTATTTCGACACATTTTAAAAATAATGTGAATCATTGCTAATCTGAAAGGCAGAAAATACTCTCTTTTTTATTTTCATTATAACATTTTTGCTACATGACTAGAATTCCATCCTATGGATGTGATAGAACTGATTCTCACAACTTCACATTATTTGGAATTCAATGTTTTTTATATGCCCTATTGTCAATGTTTTGTGCATGACACTAAACAGCTCAGAAAGGAACAGATAAGGATTCATGTGACTATTTGCACTGGTAGCTGTATGTGTCCTCTTTGAGCACAACTGTCTTGTGAGAGTCTTAGAATCTACCCAGCCTGGTAGATGTAGGAATATGTATAATGTGAGTGTCAGTGTATCTGTGCTTGCATATGTGTGCCCACACTCACTGACAACCACACTTTCTTCTGTTTCTTTCAGCCTCTTCATGACCTTGCTACTCCTTTGTCCTCCCTTCCTAAACCCAGGCTGAGAGATGATAGGAAGGAAATTATCAGAATGGCAATCCTTATAACCAACTCCTATCACTATCCTTAACTATATCCTGAATGAAATTTGCTTCTCTGTTCAGTTCAGTTCAGTCACTCAGTTGTGTCCGACTTGTTGCAATCCCATGGACTGCAGCACGTCAGGCTTCCCTGTCCACTCCTGGAGCTTACTCAAACTCATGTCCATCAAAACGATGATGCCATCCAACCATCTCATCCTTTGTTGTCCCCTTCTCCCAGCATCAATCTTTTCCAGGATCAGAGTCTTTTCAAATGAGTTAGTTCTCCCCACCAGGTGTCCAAAGTATTGGAGTTTCAGCTTCAGCATCAGTCCTTCCAATGAATGTTCAGGACTGATCTCCTTTAGGATTAACTGGCTTGATATCTTTGTAGTCCAAGGGGCTCTCAAGAGTCTTCTCCAACACCACAGTTCTAAAGCATCAGTTCTTCAGTGCTCAGCTTTCTTTATGGTCCAACTCTCATATCCATACATGACTACTGGGGAAAAAAATAGCCTTGACTAGATGGAGCTTTGTTGGCAAAGTAATGTCTCTGCTTTTTAATATGCTGTTTGGGTTGGTGATAGCTTTTCTTCCAAGGAGCAAGTGTCTTTTAATTTTATGGCTGCAGTCACCATCTGCAGTAATTTTGGAGCCCCCCAAAATAAAGTCTGACACTGTTTTCATTGTTTTCCCATCTACTTGCCATGAAGTGATGAGACCAGATGCCATGATCTTAGTTTTCTAAATGTTGAGTTTTAAGCCAACTTTTTCACTCTCCTCTTTCATTTTCCTCAAGAGGCTTTTTAGTTCTTCTTCGCTTTCGACCATAACTGTGGTGTCATCTGCACATCTGAGTTTATTGGTATTTCTCCTGGCAAGTTTGATTCCAGCTTGTGCTTCATTTAGCCTGGCATTTCGCATGATGTACTCTGCATATAAGTTAAATAAGCCGAGTGACAATATACAGCCTTGATGTACTCCTTTAGTGATTTGGAACCAGTCTGTTGTTCCATGTCCTGTTCTAACTGTTGCTTCTTGACCTGCACACAGATTTCTCAGGAGGCAGGTAAGGTGGTCTGGTATTCTCACCTCTTAAAGAATTTTCCACAGTTTGTTGTGATCCACACGGTAAAAGACTTTGGCATTGTCAATAAAGCAGAAGTAGATGTTTTTCTGGAACTCCCTTGCTTTTACTATGATGTTGGCAATTTGATCTCTGGTTCCTCTGCCTTTTCTAAATCCAGCTTGAACCTCTGGAAGTTCCAGTTTGTCTACTGTTGAAGCCTGGCTTGTGGAATTTTGAGCATTACTTTGCTAGCATGTGAGATGAGTGCAATTGTGCAGTAGTTTGAACATTCTTTGGCATTGCCTTTCTTTAGGATTGGAATGAAAACTGACCTTTTCCAGTCCCGTGGCCACTGCTGAGTTTTGCAAATTTGCTGGCATATTGAGTGCAGCACTTTCACAGCATCATCTTTTAGGATTTGAAATAGCTCAGGTGGAATCCCATCACCTCCACTAGCTTTGTTCGCAGCGATGCTTCCCAAGGCCCACTCGACCTCACACTCCAGGATGTCTGGCTCCAGGTGTGATCTCCAGGTGAGTGATCACACCATCGTGCCTATCTGGGTCATGAAGATCTTTTTTGTAGACTTCTTCTGTGTATTCTTGCCACCTCTTCTTAATATCTTCTGCTTCTGTTAGGTCCATACCATTTCTGTCCTTTATTGTGCACATCTTTGCATGAAATGTTCCCTTGGTGTCTCTAATTTTCTTGAAGAGATCTCTAGTCTTTCCCATTCTATTGTTTTCCTCTATTTCTTTGCATTGATCACTGAGGAGGGCTTTCTATCTCTCCTTGCTATTCTTTGGAACTCTGCATTCAAATGGTTATACCTTTCCTCTTCTCCTTTGCCTTTCACTTCTCTTCTTTTCACAGCTATTTGTAAGGCCTCCTCAGACAACCATTTTGCCTTTCTTTTTCTTGGGGATGGTCTTGATCACTGCCTCCTGTACAATGTCACAAACCTCCGTCCATAGTTCTTCAGGCACTCTGTCTATCAGATCTAATCCCTTGAGTCTATTTGTCACTTCCACTGTAAAATCATAGGGATTTGAATTTAGGTCATACCTGAATGGTCTAGTGGTTTTCTCTACTTTCTTCAATTTAAATCTGAATTTGGCAATAAGGAGTTCATGATCTGAGCCACAGTCAGCTCCTGGTCTTGTTTTTGCTGACTGTATAGTGCTTCTCCATCTTTGACTGGAAAGAATATAGTCAATCTGACTTCGGTATTGACCATCTGGTGATGTCCATATGTAGAGTCTTCTTTTGTGTTGTTGGAAGAGGGTGTTTGCTATGACCAGTGTGTTCTCTTGACAAAACTCTTTAAACCTTTGCCCTGTTGCCCTTTTGTACTTCAAAGCCAACCTTGCCTATTACTCCAGGTATCTCTTGACTTCCTACTTTTGCATTCCAGTCCCTTGTGATGAAAAAGACATATTTTGGGGTGTTAGCTCTAGAAGGTCTTGTAGGTCATCATAGAACCGTTCAACTTCAGCTTCTTTGGCATTAGTGGTTGGAGCATAGGCTTGGGTTACTGTGATATTTAATGGTTTGCCCTGGAAATGAACAGAGATCGTTCTGTTGTTTTTAAGACTGCACCAAAGTACTGTCTTTTGAACTCTTTTGTTGACTATCAGGGCTACTCCTTTTCTTCTAATGGATTCTTGCCCACAATAGTGGATATAATAGTCATCTGAATTAAATTCACCCATTCCAGTCCATTTCAACTTATTGATTCCTAAAATGTCGATGTTCACTCTTGTCATCTCCTGTTTGACCACTTCCAATTTACCTTGTTTCATGAACCTGACATTCCAGGTACAATGCAATATTGTTCTTTACAGTATCGGACTTTACTTCCATCGCCAGTCACACCCACAATTGGATATTGCTTTTGCTTTGGCTCTGTCTCTTCATTCTTTCTGGAGTTATTTGTCCACTGATCTCCAGTAGCACATTGGGCACCTACCAACCTGGAGAGTTCGTCTTTTAGTGTCATATCTTTTTTGCCTTTTCATACTGTTCATGGTGTTCTCAAGGCAAGAACACTGAAGTGATTTGCAATTCCCTTCTCCAGTGGACTATGTTTTGTCAGAACTCTCCACCCGTCCATCTTGGGTGGCCCTGCACGGCATGGCTCATAGTTTCATTGTTATACAAGGCTTTGATCCATGTGATCAGTTTGGTTAGTTTTCTGTGATTGTGGCTTTCATTCTGTCTGTCCTGTGATGGATGAGGATAAGAGGCTTGTGGAAGCTTCCTGATGGGGGGACTGGCTGTGGGGAGATCTAGGTCTTATTCTGATGGGTGGGCTGTGCTCAGAAAATATTAATAGAAGAATAACATGTACTGTAATCCAGCAAGAATGGCTTTGCAGAAGAACACTGCAATAAATCACGAGGTACCAGGCTTATCATAGGTTCTTGGGTAAGTCATTTACACCATGCTGGCCAATTTTGGGGGAGCTTCACTATAGGCTGAGCAGTAAAGCATCCACCTGCAATGCAAGTGATGCAGGAGACTGTGGTTAGATCCCTGGGTGGGGAAGAGCCCATGGAGAAGGAAATGGCAACCCATGCCAGTATTCTTGCCTGGAAAACTCCATGGACAGAGGAATCTGGCAGGCTATAGTTCACAGGTCGCAAAGAGTCAGACACAAGGTCAAATTTTTGGATAAAACTCCTCAGATGTAGAAATTAATGAGATATTGTCTAGGAAAGCACTTTTGAGACATTAGGTGGAATACAAGGACCTGTCATTTCTACATACTTTGCAATATACACTTTGAATATTATCATAGTCTGTGTTGAATAAATTCAGTATACATAAGTACTTACATCACTTTGCACTTGAATTGCCATTTGTGAATAGTCTTAAGGTGTCTGGAACTAAAAATTTATATATTAGGGAGGACCTCTGACTCAGAAAACCACAGGGACTTGTCTGTTGTGAACGCATACATTTTTCTATCTTATGCATTTTCTACAACATTCTTAGAAGGTAGAATAATAGATCTTCACAATATTTTGGAAAGTAATAATGTACAGAGGTTAATCAACTTGGGTAGGGGTCATCCTTTTATTAAGAGGGAAAGCAGAGATTGACACCCTATATTTCCAAGAGCAGACTGCATGATGCTCAGGTAGACATCACACCATATTCAAGTAAGTCTAACTTTTCTGCTGATCTGTGACACTTCTGAAATCTATCTTCACTTCCGATGCCAGACTGAGAATCCTGCCTGCAAGTTAGTGAACATCATTTACTTCGATTTCCTATTCTGTAGACAAAAGGGAATGTGCTTAATAAAACAGAGGGATATGTGTTATATTAAGGATGAGTAATTGAAGGAACAGACTCCAAATGCATGAAAATCAAATGTGCCTGGATTGATTAATACATATTGACAAATCAACCTGTGAGAAGATTGTACTAATTGAAGTCTCCACCAGCAATATAAGACTTTGTAGGATTTCCCATATGCACACCCACACTGGGAATTCTCAATATAATTGAGATATTACATTTGAAAAGCATGAAGATAGAAATTCTGTTATTATTATCATATTTAATTGGGCAGTAATGTTAGCTAAAAGAATCCCTAGTGTGCCAAATACCTGCTAATCACCATTTTCATTGGTGATTAATGCAAAAGTCTCCAGCGATACATGCAGCCTAAAAAACAATGAGTGATGGCCACGTCAGGTGTCAGGTTTCCTAGGGCTGATGGCTGTATGTAACCTCCAGGTTGTGTGTGTGCACATATGGACTCTGGGGGCTCCCAATGACAGTGTGTATCCCTAGAAAGAGGTTGAGAATATCTCTCTGTGATGTATGTTGAGTTCAGGATTAGAAAGGAGTTGAATCTGCTCATTCTCGAGTCTTTCTAAATGGCACACAGCTAGACCATAACATGCTTCTGAGCACACAGTAGTCCCTTTCCCCAGATGGAAGGCAAGCCTGTTTGCACTCACCTGCTCAGGTCAGGGATGGATCCCTCCAAGACATAAGGTGTGGCAGTCTGACTAAATCTACTTCTGAGCACTGAAATTAAGGGCTGCCATCTTGCAGCCTCAGTTGCAGAGTCCTGAGGAACTATATCCTCTCAACCACCCACCACACAGGTTCAGTCATCTGCCTGAGGATTTCCACACTCATGGATAAAAATTCTTAAATTCTTAGCACATCTTTGACACACTGGAAGAATCTATATATTCTTCCATTTATATATTTGACAGGCATTAGGAAGAAGCTCTACATCACTCTTTGGGTAAGTCTTAGGCTTCTCCAGAATAGAAACAAAGAAGTAAGATGTGGGAAGCCTGGTGTGGTACATTGAGATGTTAATCTAAGAAGAGATGAATCTTTCTCATTAAGATCTCAATCTGCTCAAGTGTCCTATAAAATGGTGATTTTTACAACATCATTTAATGCTGTGAGCCTCTGTCCACATCTCTAGTTCCTGATCTTTTTTCATATATATTCTGCACTATGAAGCCAAAGATCTACAATGAACTGTTGATACTCAATTCACATCCCCTAATCTCCCCTTCAACTCAGTCTTCATCTCTAATCTAATGAGGAAATCCCTCCACTCTTCCACTGAAATTTATCTTGCCAAAATCAACAGCCATATTTCTGTCACATTATACATCATGAGTTATGAAAGGCTTGTTCAAATGGAAGCAGATGTTTTCCTAGCCAAGATACAATTAATTTGCTTGTCTACAGACAAGGATTACATTGAAACTGATACTATCAGTTACCTAAAATTTAGAATTGTAAAACATCTTCCATGGAGATCAAGTCAGACAATGGGGAAGTGTGAGCTACAGACAATAGTCTTTCAAATGAAGTTTAAATTGTCCCCAACATATCTCACACTTTTGCATCATTGTAAAGGATTTTACAAATAGGTCTACAGCAGGATAAAAATCTTTTTTAGGGTCACCTTACTAGATTCTGTCTTACCTGTCTTTTTTTCTTTCCCTCAAGGTATTTCCAATTATGGAATAAAATCATCTGAAATTACAATGTCTCACATGCTGAGGTGCCATATGGTTCTGCAATTACACTTGTAGTTCCTATTCAAGAGAAATAAATACATGTCAACATAAAAGCTTGTAGAAAATCTTCATAAGACCATTTTTCATAATAGCCAAAAAGTGGAAACAAATCAAATGTCTATCAACTGATTGATCTACAAGTAAAATTTGGCATAGCCATACAACAAATTATGATTTAGCCATGAAATCAATGAAACACTGATCCATGGACAGCATATATGATCCTTGAAGCCCTTATGCAAAGTGGACAAACTCATACATAAAAAGACCAAACAGCATAGGGTTCAAGGTATAGGAAATGTTCAAAATAGGCAATCCATAGAGGCAGAAAACAAATCAGTGTTCACCTGCGACAAAGTATGGGTACATGTATTCACTCTTTTCAAGGATTATGGGAATTTGGGGAACTACGGAGAAACCTAAAATTCAGTTATGGTGATGGTTACATGCATTTACTAAAAATCATCACACAGTACTTTTAAAATGGGTGAACTTCATTGCTTGAAATTTTTAGCCAAGTAAAGCTGTTTAAAATATGACATTGTATATTGTAAAACATCTTCTTTTGTACCAGAGTAAGAAGCAAATTTATTAAGATTTTATTAAATTATTAAGATGGTGGAGTAGAAGGATGTGTGCTCATCTTCTCCTGCGAGATCTCCAAAACTATAACTCGCTGCTGAATAACCGTCAACAGGATAATGTTGGATCCCACCAAAAAAAATGATACTCCACATCCAAGAGCAAAGGAGAAGCCCCAGCAAGATGGTAGGAGGGGTGAAATCACATTTAGACTCAAACCCCATACCCACCAGAGACACTCAGAGGGCTCAAACAAACCTTGTGCACACCAGGACAAAGAGACCCCACAGAGACTGAACCAGAACTGTATATGAGTGTCTCCTGCAGAGGTACAAGTCAGCTGTGGCCTGCCACAGGGGCAGGGGCTCTGGGTGCAGCAGACCTGGGTATGACCTAAGCCTTCTTGGAGGAGGTCACCATTAACCCCACCATAGAGCTGCCAGAACTTACACAGGACTGGGGAAACAGTCTTGGATGGCACAAACAAAACCTTGTGCACACCAGGACCCAGGAGAAAGGAGCAGTGACCCCACAAGAGACTGACCCAAACTTGGCTGTGAGTGTCCAGGAGTCTCCAGTGGAGGTGTGGGTCAGCGTTGGCCTGCTGAAGGGTCAGGGGCACTGAGTGCAACAGTGCATGCATGGGAATTTTAAAAGGATGTCACCATTATCTTCATTATTTCCACCATAGTTTTGCCTCAGGTCAAACAACAGGGAGGGAACACAGCCCCACCCATCAACAGAAAATTGGATTAAAGATTTACTGAGCATGGCCCTGACCATCAGAATAAGACCCAGTTTCCCCCTCAGTCAGTTTCTCCCATGAAGAAGCTTCCTTCCATAAGCCTCTTATCCTTATCCATCAGAGGGCAGACAGAATGAAAACCACAATCACCAAAAACTAACCAAACTGATTACATGGACCATAGCCTTGTCTTACTCAATGAAACTATGAGCCACGCCATGTAGGGCCACCCAAGACAGATGGTCATGGTAGAGAGTTCTGACAAAATGTCATCCACTGGAGAAGGGAATGGAAAACCACTTCAGCATTCTTGCCTTGAGAACTCCATGAACAGTATGAAAAGGCAAAAAAAAAATAGGACACTGAAAGATGAACTCCCCAGGTTGGTAGGTGCCCAATATGCTACTGAAGATCAGGGGAGAAATAACTCCAGAAAGAATGAAGAGACAGAGCCAAAGCAAAAGCAACACCCAGTTGTGGATATGACTGGTGATGGAAGCAAAGCCTGATGTTGTAAAGAGCAGGGTTACATAGGAATCTGTCCATGAATCAAGGCAAATTGGGAGTGGTCAAACAGAAAATGGCAAGAGTGAACATTGACATTTTAGGAATCAGTGAACTAAAATGGAATGGAATGGGTGAATTTAACTTAAATGATCATTATATCCACTATTGTGGGCAAGAATCCATTAGAAGAAAAGGAGTAGCCCTGATAGTCAACAAAAGAGTTCAAAAGACAGTACTTTGGTGCAGTCTTAAAAACAACAGAACGATCTCTGTTCATTTCCAGGGCAAACCATTAAATATCACAGTAACCCAAGCCTATGCTCCAACCACTAATGCCAAAGAAGCTGAAGTTGAACGGTTCTATGATGACCTACAAGACCTTCTAGAGCTAACACCCCAAAATATGTCTTTTTCATCACAAGGGACTGGAATGCAAAAGTAGGAAGTCAAGAGATACCTGGAGTAATAGGCAAGGTTGGCTTTGAAGTACAAAAGGGCAACAGGGCAAAGGTTTAAAGAGTTTTGTCAAGAGAACACACTGGTCATAGCAAACACCCTCTTCCAACAACACAAAAGAAGACTCTACATATGGACATCACCAGATGGTCAATACCGAAGTCAGATTGACTATATTCTTTCCAGTCAAAGATGGAGAAGCACTATACAGTCAGCAAAAACAAGACCAGGAGCTGACTGTGGCTCAGATCATGAACTCCTTATTGCCAAATTCAGATTTAAATTGAAGAAAGTAGAGAAAACCACTAGACCATTCAGGTATGACCTAAATTCAAATCCCTATGATTTTACAGTGGAAGTGACAAATAGACTCAAGGGATTAGATCTGATAGACAGAGTGCCTGAAGAACTATGGACGGAGGTTTGTGACATTGTACAGGAGGCAGTGATCAAGACCATCCCCAAGAAAAAGAAAGGCAAAATGGTTGTCTGAGGAGGCCTTACAAATAGCTGTGAAAAGAAGAGAAGTGAAAGGCAAAGGAGAAGAGGAAAGGTATAACCATTTGAATGCAGAGTTCCAAAGAATAGCAAGGAGAGATAGAAAGCCCTCCTCAGTGATCAATGCAAAGAAATAGAGGAAAACAATAGAATGGGAAAGACTAGAGATCTCTTCAAGAAAATTAGAGACACCAAGGGAACATTTCATGCAAAGATGTGCACAATAAAGGACAGAAATGGTATGGACCTAACAGAAGCAGAAGATATTAAGAAGAGGTGGCAAGAATACACAGAAGAAGTCTACAAAAAAGATCTTCATGACCCAGATAGGCACGATGGTGTGATCACTCACCTGGAGCCAGACATCCTGGAGTGCGAGGTCGAGTGGGCCTTGGGAAGCATCGCTGCGAACAAAGCTAGTGGAGGTGATGGGATTCCACCTGAGCTATTTCAAATCCTAAAAGATGATGCTGTGAAAGTGCTGCACTCAATATGCCAGCAAATTTGCAAAACTCAGCAGTGGCCACGGGACTGGAAAAGGTCAGTTTTCATTCCAATCCTAAAGAAAGGCAATGCCAAAGAATGTTCAAACTACTGCACAATTGCACTCATCTCACATGCTAGCAAAGTAATGCTCAAAATTCCACAAGCCAGGCTTCAACAGTAGACAAACTGGAACTTCCAGAGGTTCAAGCTGGATTTAGAAAAGGCAGAGGAACCAGAGATCAAATTGCCAACATCATAGTAAAAGCAAGAGAGTTCCAGAAAAACATCTACTTCTGCTTTATTGACAATGCCAAAGTCTTTTACCGTGTGGATCACAACAAACTGTGGAAAATTCTTTAAGAGGTGAGAATACCAGACCACCTTACCTGCCTCCTGAGAAATCTGTGTGCAGGTCAAGAAGCAACAGTTAGAACAGGACATGGAACAACAGACTGGTTCCAAATTGGGAAAGGATGCATGTTGTCACCAGGCTAATATTTAACTTATATGCAGAGTACCTCATGGGAAATGCTGGACTGGACAAAGCACAAGCTGAAAACAAAATTGCCAGGAAAAATATCAATAACCTCAGATATGCATATGATACCACCCTTACAGCAGAAAGCAAAGAGGAACTAAAGATCCTCTTGATGAAAGTGAAAGAGGAGAGTGAAAAACCTGACTTTAATTCAACATTTAGAAAACGAAGATCATGGTATCCGGTCCCATGACTTCATGGCAAATAGATGGAGAAACAATGAAACAGTGATAGACTTTATTTTTGGGGGCACCAAGACCACTGCAGATGGTGACTGCAGCCATGAAATTTAAAGACACCTGTTCCTTGGAAAAAAAGCTATAACAAACACACAGCATATTAAAAAGCAGAGACATTACATTATTGACAAAGGTACATCTAGTCAAGGCTATGGTTTTTCCAGTGGCCATGTATGGATGTGAGAGTTGGACCATAAAGAAAGCTGAGCACTGAAGAATTGATGCTTTTGAACTGTGGTGTTGCAGAAGACTCTTGAGAGTCCCTTGGACTGCAAGGAGATCCAACCAGTCCATCCTAAAGGAAATCAGTCCTCAATATTCATTGGAAGGACTGATGCCGAAGCTGAAACTCCGATACTTTGGCTACCTGATGCGAAGAACTGACTCATTGGAAAAGACCCTGATGCTGGGAAAGATTGAAGGCTGGAGGAGAAGGGGATGACAGAAGATAAGGTGGTTGGATGGCATCACCGACTCAATGGACATGAGTTTAAGCACAGTCTGGGAGTTTGTGATGGACAGAGAAGCCTGACGTGCTGCAGTCCATGGGGTCGCAAAGAGTCAGACACAACTGAGTGATTGAACTGAATATTATTGAAGTCTAGGTGACTTACAATGTTGTGTTAATTTCTGCTGTACAGCAAAGTGATTCAGTTATACATCTATATTCTTTTTATCTTATTTTCCACTATCTTATTTTCCACTATCTTATTTTCCACTATGTAAGTCTAGGTGACTTACAATGTTGTGTTAATTTCTGCTGTACAGCAAAGTGATTCAGTTATACATCTATATTCTTTTTATCTTATTTTCCACTATGAAGTCTAGGTGACTTACAATGTTGTGTTAATTTCTGCTGTACAGCAAAGTGATTCAGTTATACATCTATATTCTTTTTATCTTATTTTCCACTATGGTTTACCACCGAATACTGAATTTAGTTACTTGTGCTATACAGTAGATCCTGTTGCTTATCCATTCTACATATAATAGTCTGCATCTGCTACTCCCAAACTCCCAATTCATCCCTCCCCACACCACACCTTGGTAACCACAAGTCTGCTGTCTGTCTGTCAGATTGTTCCTGTTTCACAGATAAGTTCATCTGAGTACACACATTATTCTTATGAAATTGACATAAACCATTAAAAGTGGTATGGGAAAGTATATGAAATAATGTAAAATGGACCAATGGTTTTCCTTTACACACCCAATGCAAATGGTACAGTCAATTTTCCACTGTTTGAAATTATCTGAGAAATGACTCTAGCACAGAGAAATGACACTAAAGTGATACATAGTGAAAATATATACATTTCTCTTCCATGTAATATTTTCACATTTTTGTCTGCTGATACTATTTGGATCGTGTCAAGGGAATCTCCTGTGAAGGAAGGTCAGGTATGAAATAAGACTATTAATACTTATTTAGCACTATATGTATCCTTTGGCAGATGCACTTGAGATATTTACTCCTTACAATAATTGTCTAATATGGATATAATTATTTCCATTTTGCAAGTGAGGAAAGGCAAATTATGAGATACTGTGATGCAGTCATTATAAAATTTCCCATCTAATTCTCACATCATTTTTTGCAGCCTCTAAAGATCATTGCTTAGAACTACATTTCATAAAAGGTTGCAAAAGCATGATGTACAAATTCTTCAATTTCTTCTGCATGTATTAACTATAATTCTTTCATAAAAGAATCCATCTCTCATCAACTATGCATAAGTGTAATATTCATAGGAAAGGCCAGGTGAATATACAATTCATTGACAATATTTCCACTTTCAAAAATGAGTTTTTTCTCTACAACTCTCAAAGGTGAGCAGTGTGTTGGTTTTTCTGGCTTTTTTTAAAGAGTGTGATACATGTTAGAGCTCATAGATATTCCTATATTTACGGTGTTTTAGTGCATTACACGGAGAAGGCAATGGCACCCCACTCCAGTACTCTTGCCTGGAAAATCCCATGGACAGAGGAGCCTGGTAGGCTGCAGTCCATGGGGTCGCTAAGAGTCGGACACGACTGAGCGACTTCACTTTCACTTCTCACTTTCCTGCATTGGAGAAGGAAATGGCAACCCACTCCAGTGTTCTTGCCTGGAGAATCCCAGGGATGGGGGAGCCTGGTGGGCTGCCGTCTCTGGGGTCGCACAGAGTCGGACACGACTGAAGCGACTTAGCAGCAGCAGCAGTGCATTACAATCATTAATGTTTTTGATGTTCAAATTGTTCTATCTTTGGCCAATGAGAGCCCCTCCAGTTATGATTCTTTTTGATATAATTTCTGTTATGAGAGTTCAGTCCACACTCACCTTGTAAAATCCTTACCTAGACCAGAAATCAGGCATTTCTCCAGTAAGCCTGGTTCCTTTCAGTGGGAAATGTGTTTAGAGAATTCAGTGCAGAGACTACAGTTGCTGATTGTTACTGGATTTGTCAGTGTTTCTTGCCCTTTTCAGTGAATAGAGCCAGTAAACATAAGTCTCATATTTAGAGACTCTACATCATTGTCATGCATCCTGGGCTGCTCTTCTGTCCTCTTATAGGTACACATTTTTATCATCATTTGTATAACTATACAGTTTAGAAAATATAAGAAAAGATAACACAAATTTATTTTCACCCCCTTTCATATGTAAAAATTGTTATATTTTACTTCAGAGCTATCCAATAGAAATTTCTGTGGATTTGGGAACATTCTGTATTCTGCTCTTCAACACAGCAACCATTAACTAACAGAGGCTTATTCATGAATTGAATATTTAGCTACTAAAATGTGGCAACTGTGACTGATTTGTAATTTTAATTTAATTTACTGTAAGTAGTTACTTGAGGCTAGTAGCTACCCTATTGGACAGCAGCAGCTCTGCACACTTTTTTACACCTGTTTTTTTATATCACTGAACATTATATCCTGGTGATGACTCCATAGCAATACAGAAAGAGAGTCTTACTTTTTTTTTTTTTTCCTTCAAGTATTTTTATTTTATTTTTTAAATTTTATTTTATTTTTAAACTTTACAATATTGTATTGGTTTTGCCAAATATCGAAATGAATCCATCACAGGTATACATGTGTTCCCCATCCTGAATCCTCCTCCCTCCTCCCTCCCCATACCATCCCCCTGGGTCGTTCCAGTGCACCAGCCCCAAGCATCCAGTATCGTGCATCGAACCTGGACTGGCGACTTGTTTCATATATGATATTATACATGTTTCAATGCCATTCTCCCAAATCTTCCCACCCTCTCCCTCTCCCACAGAGTCCATAAGACTGTTCTATACATCGGTGTCTCTTTTGCTGTCTCGTATACAGGGTTATTGTTACCATCTTTCTAAATTCCATATATATGCATTAGTATACTGTATTGGTGTTTTTCTTTCTGGCTTACTTCACTCTGTATAATAGGCTCCAGTTTCATCCACCTCATTAGAACTGATTCAAATGTATTCTTTTTAATGGCTGAGTAATACTCCATCGTGTATATGTACCATAACTTTCTTATCCATTCATCTGCTGATGGACATCTAGGTTGCATAGGTCTTTTGGATGTAGATGGACCACAGTTTATTCAACCAGCCCCCTGTTGGTGTATATATCTTGTTTCTTATATTAAATCTTATGAATTGTTCTGGCAGGAATGACTTTGTGCTTATGTCTTTTTTTTTTTTTTACGTTGTTACTTTAGGGTAGATTCTTAGAAAAGGCACTGCTGATTCCAAGGGTAAGTACTCTGATAATTTCATTACATCATAACAAATACCCTGGTTAGGAATTGTACCATGTCACATTACCACCAGCAAAAATGTACAGGTCTCCCTATTTCTTCACAGACTATGTAAATGATGAGAAGAGGCATCCTGATTCTTTCCTCTTTGCATCTCTTAAGAGTTAGGTTGAACAGTTTTTAACATGTTGAAGGAACATTTTTTCGGGAAGTACTTCTTTGTATCTAGTGTGCTTTCTCTTTCAGAATGTTCTCATTGGCCTTTTCTTTTTCATAATCTTTCTACTACAAGTAGATAAACTTTGTTAGTTATATAAGTTGTATATTTTCCTCAATGTGTAACTTTTCATTTTAGTTTGCTTATGAGATTTTTCACCATGCTATTTTTAATGGAATCAAGTGTCACCAGGGTTTTCTCTTACTGCCTCTGGATTTGAAGTCATCTTTGGAAAACTTTTCCCGAGTATTAGCTTATAGAGGAATTTACTGTGGGTGTACATTTGTAGCCAGGAGAGAGAGAAAGGGATCATATTAGAGTGTCAGGTGTAAGAGGAACTCAGAAAACAAGTGACCATGGTGTGAGAAATCTGGGAAAAACATTTCACTAAGTTAAGAGAGTTGGGCATTTGGACCAGAGTCTTCATGCTGTGTTTGTCTTAATAGCTCAGTCTCTACTCTTTGCCATCTCTCATGGATACATACCAGGCTCCCCCCGACTGGCAGAGAACATCTTCATGAAGCAGGAATTCTGTGTCGTCTCAAATGGACCTGTCAGATGACTAAATGGATAGAACCACCCTCTTATCTTCTTAGAGAGAAGACATATGAAACCAATTCCGAAGTGTATCATTCTGACAGAACAAAAGACTAAGAGAAAGGGATACCTCCAGTTGGATCTGGTGAGAAGAAGCAAAACTGAAACCAACATTGATCATCTCATCCTTGACTCTCTGAGTGATGTCCTGTCAGGAAAGATAATAGACAGCTTATTAGTCCTATGCAAAAGGATGGGGGTTTGAGTTAGAAGGTGCCACAGTCTCCTGTGTTACAAGCTCTCCCACTCAGCTACATCATTTCTTGTTTCCATGATGGTTTCCGGGAGTCAAAGTCAAACTCAGACTCATTTTGCTTAGAATGGAGCCTGAGGTCATACCCCAGGGATGGCCTCTAACATCCATCTTGTTTCCTGTGGGCATTTCCAGGTACGCAGGTCTGCAGATAAGAGAGAGGCTGAGATGCAGATAAGGAATTGGACTGACAGTTCCTGGCAGATAGTACTCACACAGTACACATAATACCTCAGTGAGAAGCAGGATAGAAACTACACGCATATCCTGTTAGTCTTTTTACACACGTCTGAATTTTCAAGGAAAGTTAAGGTCCCGTTGTACCTACTTTTGTCTTTTGGGAAACTTTTTACTTTGAAAAAATGATGTCTTTTCGTTGAGGGGGAGAAAGAAAAATATGTAGACAATTGAGAGTGCTGCCACGTGGTGAACAGAGTCAGAACCGCAGGTGTGAATGTCTGAACTGGGGGTTTGGCAAAGGATGGGGGACGGAAAGAGCCGTGGTATTGGTGTGGAATTGAACGGATTCCCCCCCACAGGCCAAGATTTCTAGACTTCACACTGGCAGCAATCCTTCTGTGTTTATGCCCATTCTGGGATCTTTAAGCCCGGGGACTGGAAATCCAAGAAAGCTGCATGAATTAGTGTATGGGTAATTGATATAAACAATTTGAGACAAAAAACAGATATAAATACACACACATACAGAAAACTGTCAAATACATTGTTTTCAACGCCTTCTGAAACAATGAATATATGAATGTTGTATCTTTATCAGGGTGCATTTTTTTGTTTTTTCAACATTTTATTCAGCAAATTACATATTGAAAACACCCTAGAAATGTAAGGTTATAAAATAAAAACATCCCCTTTGACAATGCATATTCACCAAATAATCATGAAAGAGATCTGTTTAATACCTAAGTCAATGAATGTATTTCTACACTACTGTTACTCAGCTGTTGATAAACTTGTTTTACAAAATTTTCTCTTAATATGTTGTCACCAATTAATACTTCTCTTTGTTTAACAGATATGAATAAAATAGAAACATGGGTTTCTCTTAACTTCTTGGTGCCTACTTTCCAGATTTTTCTCTGCATGTAATGCACTAACATATTTAATCACACTCATACACCCATGCTGATATATATTCTTTGCAAAAAAAAAAAAGCATCATATTTTTGGTACATCATGACAATCCTGTTCACTTAATATGATTTAGTTCTTACTTATTTACATAGTTTTTTTTTTTCTTTTCAAGTGTTTTTGTGTGCTCTTGATATCATTGACCTACTCTATAGTTTAAGAAATCTATATGTGAATATATCTTCCTTGGAAGAAAAGTTATGACCAACCTAGATAGCATATTGAAAAGCACAGACATTACTTTGGCAACAAAGGTCCGTCTAGTCAAGGCTACGGTTTTTCCAGTGGTCATGTATGGATTTGAGTGTTGGACTGTCAAGAAAGCTGAGTGCTGAAGAATTGATGCTTTTGAACTGTGGTGTTGGAGAAGACTCTTGAGAGTCCCTTGGACTGCAAGGAGATGCAACCAGTCCATTCTGAAGGAGATCAGCCCTGGGATTTCTTTGGAAGGAATGATGCTAAAGCTGAAACTCCAGTACTTTGGCCACCTCATGCAAAGAGTTGACTCATTGGAAAAGACTCTGATGCTGGGAGGGACTAGGGGCAGGAGGAGAAGGGGACGACAGAGGATGAGATGGCTGGATGGCATCACTGACTCGATGGACGTGAGTCTTGAGTGAACTCCGGGAGTTGGTGATGGACAGGGAGGCCTGGCATGCTTCGATTCACGGGGTCGCAGAGTCGAACACGACTGAGCGACTGAACTGAACTGAACTGAATACCCTCTAGGTGTTTGCTGCTGCTGCTAAGTCACTACAGTCATGTCCGACTCTGTGCGACCCCAGAGACTGAAGCCCACCAGGCTCCCCTGTCCCCGGGATTTTCCAGGCAAGAACACTGGAGTGGGTTGCCATTTCCTTCTCCAATGCGTGAAAGTGAAAAGTGAAAGTGAAGTAGCTCAGTCATGTCAGACTCTTAGAGGCCCCATGAACTGCAGCCTACCAGGCTCCTCTCTCCATGGGATTTTCCAGGCAAGAGTACTGGAGTGGGGTGCCATTGCCTTCTCCAGGTGTTTACACATATTTTAATGTTGTTATGCAGACGGTATCCAATACTTTGTAATGAGTTTTAGTGTTTTGCATGTTCTTCACATTGTTTTGAAAAGAACAACTGAATAATGATGCTTCCTGGGATGTCGAATGTCAGTTAAAGTATAAAATGGGAAATGCTGAATCATTTTTGTAACTCCCGTTTATGAATCCTGAAGTAGTAGTTAATAATGCTGTTTCCCAGGTCATGTTACTTAACTTTTACATTCTGTTCCCTGAAATGAACTGAGCAAGGTAGCAGGATAGAAGATTAATCTATAGGAATCTATTGCATTCCATTACACTAATAAAGAAATATCAGAAAGAGATTGCAAAAAAAAAAAAACAGCAATCCCATTTAAAATGCCATCAAAAATACCTAAGAATAAACTTAACTAAAACATAAAAACTCTAAAACCTTGATCAAATAATTGGAAGAAAATTCAAAAAATTTAAAAGATATCCCATGATCTTAGATCAGAACACTTAATATTATAAACATGTCTATACCTCCCAAAGATATCAACAGATTTAATGCAATCCTTATCAAAAAAACCTATTACATTTTCACAGAACTAGAACAAATATTTCAAAAATTTATATGGAACTACAAAAAGACCCAGAATTACCAAAGCAATCCTGAGTTAAGGAACAAAGCTTGAGGCATAACCCTCCCAGACTTCAGGCTATACTAGGAAACTACAGTCATCAAAGCAACTTGATACTGGAACAAAAGCAGACATATGTATCAATGGCAGAGTAGGAATCCAGACATAATCCCATGAGACTGTGCCAGCGTGCGAAGTCACTTTAGTCGTATCTGACTCTTTGCAATCCCATGGACTGTAGCCCACCAGGCTCCTCTGCCCATGGATTCTCCAGGAAAGAATACTGGAGTGGGTTGCCATGCCCTCTGCCAGGGCACCTTCCTGACCTGGGGATGGAACCCACATCTCCTGCATTGCAGGAGGATTCTTCACCTCTAGGGCCACCCGGGAAGCCCAAATCCATGCACCTATGGTCAATTAATCTTCAACAAAGGAGGCAAGAATGTACAATGGAGAAAAGACAGTCTCTCCAACAAGTGGTGCTGGGAAAACTGGACAGCTACATGTAAATCAGTGAAATTAGAACACCCCCTCGCACCATATACAAAATAAACTCAAAATGGTTTAAAGACCTAAATGTAAACTCTTAGAATTCTGAGAACAGAAGCAATAAACACTCTGACAAAACAATCATAGCAATATCTTCTTAGATCAGTCTCCCAAAGCAAAATAAATTAAAACAAAGATAAACAAATGGAACCTAACTAAACTTAGAAGGGTTTGCACAGCAAAGGAAGTCATCAGCAAAATGAAATGACAACTTATGGGATGAGAGAAAAATATTTGAAATGTTGTGGCTGTCAAGGATTTAATATCCAAAATGCACAACTCTATAACAAAAGGTAAACAACAAAATGAAAAAATGGGGAGAAGATCTAAATATTTTTCCAAAGAGATGCAGATCTCCAAGAGGAACTGGAAAAGAGGCTCAACATAAGTAAATATTAGGGAAATGCAAATCAGAACCACAATGAGGTTATGCCTCACATGGGTGAGACTGGTATCATCAGAAAGTCTACAAATAATAAGTTCTGGAGAGGTTGTGGAGAAAAGGGACCTTGATACACTGCGGGTGGGAATTAAATTGGTGCAGCCACTATGGAGATTGGTATGGAAGTACTTGAGGAAGCTACAAATATAGCTACCATAGGATCCAGCATTTCCACTTCTGGGAACATAGCCAGAAGAAAAGAAAACTGTCATTCATAGCAGCACCATTTACAGTAATCAAGGCACTCAAACAACACAAGTACCCATCAACAGATGACTAGCTTAAGAAGATGTGATATGATACACACACACACACACACACACACACACACAGTCACCCAAACAGTGGACCATCACTCAGCCATAAAAGGATGAAATATTACCATTTGCAGCAACATAGACAGACCTAGTGAATATTATAGTTAGTTAAGTCAGTCAGAAAGAGAAAGTAACTATGATATGATATCATTTATATGTTGAATCTTAAAAATCATACAAATGAATCTATATTCAATACAGAAACAGACTCACAGACAGACAAACTGAGCTTATGATTACCAAAGGGGATAGGGAGTGGAGAGGGACAGGAATTAATAGAAGTTTGGGATTAACAGATACAAACTTTTATCACAAAAGAGGTAACCAATAAGGAATTATAGTAAGGTACAGACATTATGCTGATTAATTTATAAATATATGGATAATAATCTGAAATACATATATATATATATATATATATATATATATATATATATATCCAAATTGCTTTACTGTACACCTGAAAATAATGCCCTACATCAGCTGTATCTCAATTTAAAAATTCACACACAAAAACTCTCTTTCTCACTGTTTGTGAGTGCATATTGGCCTTGAAAAGAGATGAGGGCTGAAAGAGATAAAATGTAAAACAGGTTTCATATAGTAGCTGTAAGCATGTTCAGTACAGTTCAGTTCAGTCGCTCAGTTGTGTCCGACTCTTTGTGACCCCACGATCGCAGCACACCAGGCCTCCCTGTCCATCACCAACTCCCGGAGTTCACTCAGACTCACATGCATCGAGTCAGTGATGCCATCCAGCCATCTCATCCTCTGGCGTCCCCTTCTCTTCTTGCCCCCAATCCCTCCCAGCATCAGAGTCTTTTCCAATGAGTCAACTCTTCACATGAGGTGGCCAAAGTACTGGAGTTTCAGCTTTAGCATCATTCCTTCCAAAGAAATCCCAGGGCTAATCTCCTTCAGAGTGGACTGGTTGGATCTCCTTGCAGTCCAAGGGACTCTCAAGAGTCTTCTCCAACACCACAGTTCAAAAGCATCAATTCTTCGGCACTCAGCCTTCTTCACAGTCCAACTCTCACATCCATACATGACCACAGGAAAAACCATAGCCTTGACTAGATGAACCTTTGTTTGCAAAGTAATGTCTCTGCTTCTGAATATGCTCTCTAGGTTGGTCATAACTTTCCTTCAAAGCAGTAAGGGTCTTTTAATTTCATGGCTGCAGTTACCATCTGCAGTGATTTTGGAGCCCAGAAAAATAAAGTCTGACACTGTTTCCCCATCTATTTTCAATGAAGTGATGGGACTGAATACCATGATCTTCGTTTTCTGAATGTTGAGCTTTAAGCCAACTTTTTCACTCTCCTCTTTCACTTTCATCAAGAGGCTTTTTAGTTCCTCTTCACTTTCTGCCATAAGGGTGGTGTCATCTACATATCTGAGGTTATTGATATTTGTCCCGGCAATCTTGATTCCAGCTTGTGTTTCTTCCAGTCCAGCGTTTCTCATGATGTACCCTGCATATAAGTTAAATAAACAGGGTGACGATATACAGCCTTGACGAACTCCTTTTCCTATTTGGAACCAGTCTGTTGTTCCATGTCCAGTTCTAACTGTTGCTTCCTGACCTGCATACAAATTTCTCAAGAGGCAGATCAGGTGATCTGGTATTCCCATCTCTTGAAGAACTTTCCACAGTTTATTGTGATCCACACAGTCAAAGGCTTTGGCATAGTCAATAAAGCAGAAATAGATGTATTTCTGGAACTCTCTTGCTTTTTCCATGATCCAGCGGATGTTGGCAATTTGATCTCTGGTTCCTCTGCCTTTTCTAAAACCAGCTTGAACATCAGAAAATTCACGGTTCACATATTGCTGAAGCCTGGCTTGGAGAATTTTGAGCATTACTTTACTAGCGTGTGAGATGAGTGCAATTGTGTGGTAGTTTGAGCATTCTTTGGCATTGTGTTTCTTTGGGATTGGAATGAAAACTGACCTTTTCCAGTCCTGTGGCCACTGCTGAGTATTCCAAATTTGCTGGCCTATAGAGTGCAGCACTTTCACAGCATCATCTTTCGGGATTTGGAATAGCTCAACTGGAATTCTATCACCTCCACTAGCTTTGTTCGTAGTGATGCTTTCTAAGGCCCACTTGACTTCACGTTCCAGGATGTCTGGCTTTAGGTCAGTGATCACACCATCGTGATTATCTGGGTCGTGAAGCTCTTTTTTGTACAGTTCTTCTGTGTATTCTTGCCATCTCTTCTTAATATCTTCTGCTTCTGTTAGGTCCATACCATTTCTGTCCTTTATCGAGCCCATCTTTGCATGGAATGCTCCTTTGGTATCTCTGATTTTCTTGAAGAGATTTCTAGTCTTTCCCATTCTGTTGTTTTCCTCTATTTCTTTGCATTGATCCCTGAGGAAGGCTTTCTTATCTCTTCTTGCTATTCTTTGGAACTCTGCATTCAGATGTTTATATCTTTCCTTTTCTCCTTTGCTTTTCGCTTCTCTTTTTCACAGCTATTTGTAAGGCCTCCCCAGACAGCCATTTTGCTTTTTTCCATTTCTTTTCCGTGGGGATGGTCTTGATCCCTGTCTCCTGTACAATGTCACAAACCTCATTCCATATTTCATCAGGCACTCTATCAGATCTAGGCCCTTAAATCTGTTTCTCACTTACACTGTATAGTCATAAGGGATTTGATTTAGGTCATACCTGAATGGTCTAGTGGTTTTCCCTACTTTCTTCAATTTAAGTCTGAATTTGGCAATAGGGGTTCAGGGTCTGAGCCACAGTCAGCTCCTGGTCTTGTTTTTGCTGACTGTATAGAGCTTCTCCATCTTTGGCTGCAAAGAATATAATCAATCTGATTTTGGTGTTGACCATCTGGTGATGTCCATGTGTAGAGTCTTCTCTTGTGTTGTTGGAAGAGGGTGTTTGTTATGACCAGTGCATTTTCTTGGCAAAACTCTATTAGTCTTTGCCCTGCTTCATTCCGTACTCCAAGGCCAAATTTGCCTGTTACTCCAGGTGTTTCTTGACTTCCTACTTTTGCATTCCAGTCCCCTATAATGAAAAGGACATCTTTTTCGGGTGTTAGTTCTAAAAGGTCTTGTAGGTCTTCATAGAACCATTCAACTTCAGCTTCTTCAGTGTTACTGGTTGGGGCATAGACTTGGATTACTGTGATATTGAGTGGTTTGCCTTGGAAATGAACAGAGATCATTCTGTCGTTTTTGAGATTGCATCCAAGTACTGCATTTCAAACTCTTTTGTTGACCATGATGGCTACTCCATTTCTTCTGAGGGATTCCTGCCCACAGTAGTAGATATAATGGTCATCTGAGTTAAATTCACCCATTCCAGTCCATTTGAGTTCACTGATTCCTAGAATGTCGACATTCACACTTGCCATCTCCTGTTTGACCACTTCCAATTTGCCTTGATTCATGGACCTGACATTCCAAGTTCCTATGCAATATTGCTCTTTTCAGCATCGGACCTTGCTTCTATCACCAGTCACATCCACAGCTGGGTATTCTTTTTGCTTTGGCTCCATCCCTTCATTCTTTCTGGAGTTATTTCTCCACTGATCTCCAGTAGCATATTGGGCACCTAATGACCTAGGGAGTTTCTCTTTCAGTATCCTATCATTTTGCCTTTTCATACTGTTCATGGGGTTCTGAAGGCAAGAATACTGAAGTGGTTTGCTATTCCTTTCTCCAGTGGACCACATTCTGTCAGATCTCTCCACTATGACCCGCCCATCTTAGGTTGCCCCACGGGCATGGCTTAGTTTCATTGAGTTAGACAAGGCTGTGGTCCTAGTGTGATTAGATTGACTAGTTTTCTGTGAGTACGGTTTCAGTGTGTTTGCCCTCTGACACCCTCTTGCAACACGTACCATCTTTCTTGGGTTTCTCTTACCTTGGGCGTGGAGTATCTCTTCACGGCTGCTCCAGCAGAGCGTAGCCATTGCTCCTTAGCTTGGACGAGGGGTATCTCCTCACTGCCGCCCTTCCTGACCTTCAACGTGGCATAGCTCCTCTAGGCCCTCCTGTGCCCGTGCAGCAATCCAGGTCCTCTTTCCAAAGAGTAACAGCTTGTGCTGCCTCCTGGGTTCAGTTCAGCACCTCAGGAATCAGGTAATCATTGTAGCCCCCACACCCATTCCTCCTGGCCCATGGAGTAGGACTTCATCCCCGTTATCATCTTCATGTCCAGTGGGGAGCATGACACAACCTAGATTCTACATCAGGTGAATTTTCCACTATCAGTCTTTAAGCCCTGGAAATCCATCATGTAAAATGGAGCTGCCAGTTGGCCTTTGCAGAGGGCAAAGGGAAGACATCTGACCCTGGAAATTTTACATTCTCCGTCAGTCTGAGGTTGACCATCTGTAAAACAGGACTATGGCTGCCTACTCTAGACTTGTTAGAAAAAAAGGAGAAAACCTCAAAGAACAGCTCATATACAACGGGACTTTGAGATGTATTACTCCTGGCCTACCCTGCACCAGAGAAGGCAATGGCACCCCACTCCAGTACTCTTGCCTGGAAAATCCCATGGACAGAGGAGCCTGGTAGGCTGCAGTCCATGGGGTCGCTAGGAGTCAGACACGACTGAGCGACTTCCCTTTCACTTTTCACTTTCATGCATTGGAGAAGGAAATGGCAACCCACTCCAGTGTTCTTGCCTGGAGAATCCCAGGGACAGGGGAGCCTGGTGGGCTGCCGTCTCTGGGGTCACACAGAGTCGAACACGACTGAAGCGACTTAGCAGCAGCAGCAGCAGCAGCACCCTGCACCTTGTGCATGCATGCTAAGTTGCTTCAGTTGTGTCTGACTCTGTGTGACCACAAGGACTGCAGACCATCAGGCTCCTTTGTCCATGGGATTCTCCAGGCAAGAATACTGGGTGGGTTGCCATTTCCTTCTCCAGGGGATTTTCCCCACCAGTGGATCAAACCCGAGTTTCCTATGTCTACCTGCAGTGGGAGGGGGGTTCTATACCACTAGTGCCATCTGGGAAGCTTGTCTCCTATGTGCTATTAAGTAGAAAATTTGAAAAACTATCTGGAAATGAGGAATCAAGAAGTAAACTTTGGTTCCATCTCATCACTTCCTATTTGCTCACACTTTTTGGTGTCTTTTTTCAAATTCTCGTTTGACCAGAAGTAACTTCTTATTGAATGCCTAAGGATGGATTAGTACAGGAGAGCAAAGAATAGGCACAGGTCAGCTAGACAGAAGTCATCGAGCAAATCTCCAGTTCCAGAGTCATCAGCTGACCACAGGACCTGTGCTGAGTCCCTTACCTGTGTTGGCCTCAGTCCTAACGCATAAGTACACTCACTATAGAAACAGAGGTGATGGGCAGAGCCTTTTCAGTCAGAAGACCAGGATTTGATTCTGTGAACCATTATGTGCTGAATGATTTACCTTGATAAATTAGTCATTTATCTGTGTGCTTGGTATCTTTAATCATTTTTGTGGGGTTTTTTCAGTTTTATGTGTATTATTCTTTTTCTTACTACTCAGCCAAAATATGAATGGTGGAGGTGGTAATCAGCAAGAAGTTAGGGATGAACCCAACTGAGAGTGGAGTACATAGGAAGTGAAGGTTGTGGAGGTGAAGGATGCAGACAAGCATTGGGCTCTCCCTGGGGGCTTGGCCCTGTGCCCATCCTCTAACGACCCAGGGAAGATTCTTACCCAATAGCATTCCTGGTTCTCAGCTGCAGACAGTGGTGAAGTGGGGGCTACCAGGGAGGTGCCTAGCTGAAGCACTCTGCCCTGCTCAGCTCCTGCTCCACTGAAGGCCACCATAGCTGCCCTTGCATTGCCACCTCTCAGCTCTTTGCTTCTGGATATCTGAAAAGGTCCCCCTGTGGAACCTTCCAGCCTGGATTCTTAAAGCGCTTCCACATGAAAATGATACTCTATTTTCCCCAATCCTCAAAAGTTGTCCTGCACACTAGGGAAGGGGACTCTGAGGTAAAGAAGGAAATGTCTTTCTCTCAGAGGTATGTCATCTCCACATATTTACCTGACATATTGTGCCTTTATAAGTAATGATATTATACATTTCCTACACACAGCCTGATGATACACACACACACACGTAGATATGCTGGCAATTCGTTTTAATTCTAATTCATCTCCTCATGAAACTGAACATAATGAATTCTTTTCTTAGGTAATGAATGCATGTGCACATGTCTGTGCAGTATTATATTCATCAGTAGGGGCTTTTGAGGGAGTACCCCTTGAGCCTGTTATATCACAGGAGAGCAAAGTGACCATTTCTCTAGCCCATAGTCTAAAAGGGAGGCTGCTCCCTTGTCCTCCAGAGAGGGCAAGGGACAGAACCTCACCCCAAGTTCCCACTTATCTGGACAGGGGACAGAAGCTATAAGAGGAGGAGCTTATAGCTGTGAAATGGGACTCATCTCTAACCCAGAGCTGTCCTGAGGGGTGAATGAGAAAGCCTGGGGCTAAGGCAGGCACTGTGTAAAGTCGTTTCTCACACTTCTCCCTAATGATATGGTAGATATGATTAGAAAGGATGCAAATGACTCTCTGATATGGCTGGAGTTCAAACTTCTAGACAGAATAACTTCTAGTCTCTTGGGAGACTCAGAAGCTCCTTAGAGCTGCCCAACATCATGCCTCTGAGCAGACCTTAATCCAGTCCCCTCACTGGGAAGACAGGCTTGCCTTTAACTCACCTGGTAATTTCAGTGAGAGATGGCAACAGGGCAGCAAGCTGTGGTGTTGCCTAACTGCTGCTCCTGGACTGCTCCTTATATTAATATACTGATAGGAAAATTCTGGACCTACCGGTTGGATCCAGGGATATCCTCAGGAGAACAGCTTTGGCGAAAGAATAGCAAAAGGGGAGAGACAGAGGCTTGATCTGACTGGTTTACGTGGGACACCAATAAAGTTCATGACACCGAACTTGCTCTGACCACAGAGGCTGCAGGCGCCCTCTCAAATGGATGAAGGTGCCCCACCTTAGGCACCTTCTCGAGTGGGTCTTAGAAGCCCAGGCAGTAAGTGGGCTCAGAGAGCCCCCACGCTCCATTCAGTCATCCTGAAGGAAGAACAGAGAAGAAAAGGAGAGAAAGGGAAGCAAGAACAACACGGGGAGACCAAGCCTGATGAGCAAGGCCCATAGCTTTATTTTCAAAGGGAGCTTATATACCTTAAGGTGTGCATAGAGGATAATAGGAGGTGTAAAGTCATGCAAAGTCAGCAGTCCTTGATCCTTATCGAGACCAGGCTTTCTTTTATGCAAACGTATAGTATACAAATGCTTTAGGTGATTTACATCATCTTCTGGCCAGGAAGCCTATTAACATTTTATGACTCTTTGTTCTGATAAAGGTTAGTTAACCAGAAAATTTATTTTTTCTAAGAGTAATTATTTTAAAGTTTGGCGCCATCCTCCGAAAGTGTAGATAAAGTTGCATTCCTATAGGGCAAAGGTGCAGTGGGCTTACAACAAGGAAAGAATTTATTACCTTAAGGGTCTAAAGTTGTTAACACCAAGGCCACTACTTTTTTTTTTTCTATATACCAACTGTATTAATTAATATACTCCCAAGGACACAATACAGGGGATGTGGAAACTTGGCAGCAAGCATTGGCTCAACAATGAAATCCTCCACCAGATCTATTCTAATAATTTCTAACTCCACAAGAGGCTCTATACTATTTGAATATCTTAGGCTTCCCATGCCTCTCGCGGTTGGGAGGCTGTAAACAATCATATGCGTAGCTATAGGAGTCCAGATAAACCTGTCAGGGAAGTTAGAGAGCCATCTGAGGGGTTTGGATTGAAACACTCCTCTTATGCCCAGGAGGCTAATTAACTGGAGCTTTAAGTTGATTTCCTTCAGAGAAAGGTGGTCGGGGATAGCCCCCCATTAATGTCAGAGGAGTTGGTGAAAGTCGTAAAATAGTAAAACAGACAGATTCTGGTTTTGGGGTAGATGCTCAAGCAGATCCAGGGGGCCCCTCGAGTCCTGACTCGCCTTTGCATATCAGGCCTCTCCGCATGACCTTTGTCATGGGTGGGAACTCCCGTGCTGGCTCCCGGTGTGGACCTGTCTCCCATTCAACACTGCAGGAGGTATCAGATCATGCAACATCCAGCCATGTCACACCAGAATTTCCAATATCTGCTGCCTCCATGCGGGGCAAAAAACTAAAACATACTACCATTTTACTGAAATACAACGCTCCATTCTTTCATGCAGTAATAACTCAATATTTATTTGGCTCACGATTTGTACTATTCCATTTGAGATATAACTTAACTCAGCAATAGAAATAAGAGGTTATGAAGGAAAATAAGTGTATGGGCAAATTTAAGGGTAAAAAATGAGATGGGATGGCTCCTTCACATTAACTTTTAATCTTGCTCAAGTTTCAGGTCCCGATTCAGCCACAAGCCTCTCTTTGTCTTCGTATCTTCTGTGGTTTCCTTTTCTCTCTTTCATGATGAGATCTCATTTTCTGTAGATAAATATACATACATATATATATATATATATATACATGCACAAATACGTATATACCTACATAAGCAAACTTTCAGGAAGATACAATGATGATAAAAAACAAAAGGGTTATCTTAGGGTGTTATGTTGCGGAATAATTATTTTTATATTTCACATATACTGTGTATTATACACTTAAATGAACCTCATGCAGAGTGTATCATGAAAAAATAACATCTGAACACCCAATTGTCCATTAACACAGGGAGAAGTTTCATTAAACTCATAAAAATGATTAAAGCCTGCTCAAAACAACTAGTAGCTTCCTATGTACTAAAAATGAAATGTTCAGGGTAAAAATAACTGAAATAAACAAGGAAACAATTTAGCTTCAAGTTCCCATCAATTACTCCTACACTCATCCCAGCTCCCTCCTATGTCCACGCAAACCCAGCACTCACTTCTGAGACCATTGAAGGTGATTTCAAACTGGATGGAGAAAGCCCGCACTGTTACCTGCTACTCAGGGGAGAGGATGACCATGAAGGTGGCTGACACAAGGATGGAGAATGCAGACGCTGAGCTTCACTGGGGCTGGCTTCCCTTATAAACAGCTCATCATTCACTATACAAAAACTGGAGGAAAAATGCACATGTGGACAATTTATGGATGGACCAACTGCACCCCAACCCTGACTTCTCCCACTAACACTTAGCAACTGGATCCCTTCTATACCCTTCTGTGTTTGTCCCCAGGCTCCTTGACTGTTTCCTCTGCCTCTCACACAGAGCTCACCTTCAGAGAGATTGTCTACCAGCTTCACTCAATGGATGGTCTGTTCCCCAACCCAGGGACAACTTCACATTTACCTTGAACAGTAACTCAGTACGTTACAGTACAGCGGTGTACAGTCTGATCCCCATTTTCAGAAGACAGAGTCACAGACAGATCATGAGACTTGACCAAAATCACACAGAGAGTGAGCACTGGGTCAAGGAGAGAACCCATGTGTCAAGGAGAGAGCCCATGCTCTTCCTAACCACTAGGCTAGACTGGTCCTTGGATCTCCCTGCTGGCTTTCCACAATACTGAGTCAGCCTAAGATCTGCATCCACATGCCCAGGGCCCTGAGCCCAGGCTGGATGGGCCATCCCACCCACAACATGGCTCTCACCTGGAAGAGCTGGTGGGAGTAGTGGTGAAGGTCCGGGTGAAGGCACAGACACAGCCCTGAGAAATTCCTTCCACTTCAACAACAAACAATAAGCAAGAGTACCCCCTAAGAACCCCACGTGTTTACAGGCTCCCATGTCATTCCCCAGTCAGGGTCTGACTTGACACTCATGCTGAGGGGATAGCTGTTCACATGGGGAGTTGCATGTCAGGAATGGGGAGGGCAACTGTAGGAGATGTCTGCTCCCAGTGACATGTCCCCATGACAACCACTTCACAAGTTCATGGGATGCATTTTTCTCAGGTGCTGAAGAGATGGATATTATGAGGAAACTGTGAGGTTAAGTAGTAGCCCAGGTTCTCAGTGTAAGGATCTGGTATGGGAGCCACCAAACTCCACAGCCTGTGTCCCTAGTGCCCAGGGTGGGCAGGGCAGACATGGACGCAGTTCAGACCTGGGTTGTCTGTGGGAAGACTGAGGGCTGGGGAGGGGAGGGCAGGGGAGGGAATCTGGAAGGAAGAGTTCTGGTGGGAGGGAGCCTGACCAAGTGAGAGAGCAGTGCGGCATCTGGGGGGAGCAGGCTACACACACTCACCTTCCTTGAACACCCCACTGACAGAGAAGCAGAACATTGTTTCCTGATAAGGAAGAGACCAGGTACTCAGTCACCCCTCATCCTCTTTCCCACCTGCGCCTTTCTGCCCCTCACCACCAAGCGAGGAGCAGGTGCTCACCGTGTGGAAACACATGTCCACCTCAAAGGAGCTGAAGTCATGCTGAGTTTTGGGTAATGCACAGAGGGCATGCACAATGTCATGTTTTGTGTGTTTCATCATCTGGACACGCGGGACTGTGGGGGAGGGGAAGAAAGCAAAGGTCATGTCTGCCATGCCACGGACCCTATGACTGGCCCCCTTACCACCCTTTCCGGCCCATTCTTCCCACCACACACTCACTGGGGTCCTTGAGTGTCTTCATATTCCTGTTGTCCAAGAAGTACGCACACATGCTGCTTCTAGGAGACACAGAGGTACAGTGGGTGGTGGTCTGGCCAGCATAGGTGTCAGCAGGAGCTGGCCTGCATCTGCTGGGGAACCACATGGCCTGGGGGAGGAGTCTACACTGTGATACTCACAAGCCTGAGTCCTTGGAGTGGAATGGAATGGTCAGGAAGAAGCAGGCCTCGTCATGATAAAAGCCCAGCAGTCCCTGGCGATCTCCATAGTCATGGATCAAGTAATAGCTGAGGGAAGAAGTGAGGTGAGTCTCTCTCTGTGGTCTGAAGCTCAAAGAAGACTTGAAAACTCCCATGTGCAGACCTGAGCTTGGGTGGCCTCCCCTGTCCCAGCCCTCCCCTTGTTCAGATTCCCAGCGGTACTTACTGCTGAAGAAATTGCAGGATTTGACTCTTCACCTGATCAGATCCAGAGAAACTTCCCTGGAATTAAAACAGTCCTCAGGACAAGGGCTGACACACCCTCTTGTACCACCTGGAACCCTGCTGGATCCTCTGTGCTCACCTTGTACATTGGTAAGCACTTGGGGGCTTCCACAGCACATTTAGAACCTGAGAGTGTCTCCTGGCCATCCTAGGGGAGGGAAGAGGAAGTCAGCAGTGCAGTCCAGGATGTGGTGCTGGATGGTCAGGGAAAAGGATGGGCCCAGGATGGGCTGGGGGTAGGGAAGAAAGTATCCCTGGAAATGCTGGAGGCAGGACTACATGTTCTGTCATCACCATGGGTCCCCGAAGCCTGTGGAGAACATGGCTGAAGATCCAGAGCCTTTTCAGGTGCCCACAGAGAATGGTACATCCCCCTCCCCCAGGACATTTAAGGGTCAGGCTAATAAACGGAACTTGGACAGGTCCTAACGGGTTTCCGAGTAGTTTGAGGGAACAGCGCTAGTCAGAGGCGTCTGATCAAGGAATGCACTTACCAAGCTTAGTATCCTGGGGAACAACTCCAGGAGGGTGCTGCCAAAATCAAGACAAAAGAAAAATGTCATACCCACGAGGAGTTCAGTAACAATTAGGCATGCAATTGAAATTAGCAGAGAATTACAAAGGATTTCTATTCAGCTTCAATTAGCCATGAAAATTAAAGTGCAGTAAGTGAAGGGCACCCTATGGGTCAAATAAGTTTAAACAGGTTATCTTTTGTTGATTCAAAGTAATTTGAGAATAAAGTTAAACATTATCTACAAAAAAAAAAAAAAAAAAAAGAAAAATGTCAGTGAAACTATGGACGCGACCCTCCTCATGGGAGCAAGTCACTTACAGTAATCACAGCACCCTCACCCCCCAGTATTCTAGCATTCAAGGGCCCTGGTCACCACTCTATGGATGGACCAAGAGGGAGACTGTCCCCTCCACCCCTTCCTTGAACCTCCTCCTCCATGTCCTTTCCTCTGCGTAGCTCCCAGCCAGACTGTTCTGACTCCCTTCTGCAGTGCCACAGGGACCGGCACTTCAAATCCAGTCTGCAGGCCTTACTCCCCTCCATCCCTTCCTTCCTTCCTCCAGGGCCCAGTGAAGGCTGTAGAGAAAAGAAGATATGGGAGGATGGGAGCCCGGGGCTTTGCTACCTCACTTGGGAGTCCAGCATGCTGTCAAGTCAGGACACACCTCAGGGATGACCAGGTGCTATGGCAGGGAGGTGATTGAGGTGGGACTCAGGAGGTAGGGAGGGGAATAAAGACAGAAAGGGAGTGGAGGGAGGAGGGGAGAGATGAGAGAGACATAGGGGTGTAGAGACAAGGCAGAGGAAGACCTCATGTTGGTTGACTTATCACGGAAGGTGGTGCACACAGCGCTTCTGTCTGCACACATCCCTTCTGGTTCCAGCTGATGACCCTTGTCCATCTCTCCTGCAATCTTCACCTAGAATTATAGGGAACACCCACATGGACCAAATGGCTCTGCACCCACACCCTTCCTTTCCCTACAAATCCACTTTCCTTTGTCTGTCACCACCCATAAGGCCTCCCGCATTCCTTTCAAAGGAGGATCTGGGTGCCCCACCTCACCTCAGTGTTGGAGAGATTCAAGTTCTCCATGGTGGAAGAAATCTCCATAATGGTGGACAGGCCATGCACTAAGTAGGGTTTCTTGTTGCTCAAGTACAAAGATGAAAGCTATGAGGAAAGAGAGTGAGGACCCCAAAGAGAATACCTGAGACATCTGCCTCTTCTACACAATGTCCCCCTCCCTCACCATTGGACCCAACATTGGGCCTAGGTCCTCACCATGGGCCTGATCCCTGGATAGACGTGCAGGGAAGCAGCCATGCTATTTCTACGGTTCCATGTCATTCCAATATCACATGTTATCAAGTCTCCAGGAAACTATAAGGAGGGAAACACAGGCTGAGAGGGTCCCAACTGGAACACCTCCAGCACCAAGCCCTCCCCATGATACCATCTCTGAGTGCTCTACTCAGACAGACCCTCTACCCTCACCTGCCCTGCAGTCACTACTGTAGCCATACCAGGGCCAAAGTGGAGTCTCTGGATGTCAAGAGCTTGCTGGCAGGCATCGTATGGTTTGTTCATGGTGAGCTGCAGAGTTAGGGATGGGGTCCAGCGAGCCTGAGTCTGAGGGTGAGTGGGGGGAAGAGGTGGGTCTGGCTATGAGGGCACAGCTTGTGTTGAGTCTGCATTACCTTTATCTGCTCCAACTTTTCAGATGTCAGTGTCTTCTGCACAGATTCGGGTGCATCACAGGGCTCAACAAAGATAGATATCTGTAGAGAACACAAGAAGGGCTGGGTAAGCTCCAGGAAATCTGTGCATGGGATCAAGCAAGACCATGCCGCTCTCCTGCCCTCTTGCCCTTAGTCAGCCCTTGACACACACCTTTTCATTATCCTCATTGCAAATCTTGCCGCTGACATTCTTCAATGCACAGGCAACGTTGGCATTCTCTACAAAGAACTGGGCCTGCATTTTCTCATAGTGAAACTGTAGGGAGAGTGACAGGAGAAGCAGAACATGAGACCGGTGCCATTTCTCTGGGCCCGCAATCTACCCCAGTTTGTCGCATCATCTCCATGTCCTGTCTTACTTCGACTGCAGTAAAGGGGACACTGCACTTCTTCTGAATCAAATTCATCAGCCACTTCTCATCATATTTTGTACCAAAGGGAATCTAGGAATCAGAGAACAAATGGGAAAGACAATGGATACAATGGTATCCAAGATTAAGGTAAGACCCAACTGTGTCTTGCTTTAGGGCCATTTTTCAGGTTTTAAATAATTTCTTAAGATAAAACAATATCTGTTATCACTAACTTTGGTATGAGACAAGGATTTTCTATATACACTTTCTCTGCATTCAGATACTCTTCCTGAAAAAAAAAATTGACTTAATATGTTTCACATGTACTTCCTTTTATAAAGTTCCAGGAGATCCACATGAGGTACACCTGGCCTGTCACTCTGACATGGACCCCAGAGACTCAACCTCCTCCCACACCCAGCTCAAGCAAAACTGCGTCATCTGGTATGAAATGCTCCATCCCCATGGCAGTAGGCTTCCTCCTTTGCTTTCAGTCAACCTCTCCCATGCTCCTCCTTGCAGTCAGTCTTTTTCCTTCTACCGCTTCTCTGCACCTGCCCTTAGATGACCTAAGAACATACCTGCTAGTAATATCAAGACAGATTACCAACACCACTACCCCAGAAAAGTTCCCAGCATCTCTACACAAATCCAACACGATTCTGTCATCTTCTACATATTAGGTTCATTTAGCCAGGATACTCACAATAATCTTGAACCAGCTTCCCAAAGTCTCATCCTGTCTATTTGTTTTCATTGTTCTCTCCGGAGGCTTTTGGTCTGTCTCCATGTTAACATGCATTTGGTCTTTCTCTGAAAACTACTTCTCCAGTGATGGGATGGAATGGCATAGGGAGCACTGTGGGGAAGTGGAAAGAAAAAGTGGTCCATATAGGCTTGGAAGGTCTTCTCTACATTCTCCCAAATGATACCAGAGTTATAATAAAGACTGCTCAGTCATTAACCTGATCCAATCACTTTTTACTCTGGCAAGTTGGAGAGAAGAATGACATATTTAACTGCAAGGTTTTGTTGTTCAGTGGTTGGTACATGTCAGCCATGGTGACTGGTCACTTACTATCTTCCTTGGATGTCCATACGAGCATCACTTTCTTTTGAATCTCTGTCTTGCTGCTGCTGGGAAGTGACCGGTTCAGACCAACAGCATATTGCCTTCGGTAAATACCCGAGCTTCGTGCTCTTCTTTGTAAAGAGTTCACTTTATCAGTGTGCTCTAAAATTGACAACAACATATCAGTGGTCCCAGTATCAGAAGTAGTCCTGAGTAAATATCATGACTAATGAAGAAACATCATTCTTTATAATCTAAACATACATGCATCATAGAGCTAAACATGGCTGAGAGACCTCACCATGACTCCACTTTTCATGAATGAGAGGTCGGGAGCAGTCACAGACAAGAAACCAGGAAAGGGTCTGGATGTAGAGTGCAGTCTGTGATGTTAGGCTGTGTTCTACTTGGTTTCAGGTTAGGTGACCTGGGACAAGTGGCTTTTTATCCCCAAGTCTCACTTCTCTGCTCTGCTCTATGAGTACAATAAACCCTACCCTGAAATCTACCCTGATGTGACAGTTCAAGGGTCAAAGGTGATCTGCCTCCCTGAAGGAAGAATTAGAGAAATGAAAGGTAAGTCTTATGAAAAGATCCAAGATGGAACCTGGAGAGATATAATATGGAGAATACCCTCCCCAAAAAAGAGAATTAAAGGTGATTACAATGAGTATACCTAATACATGGTTAATGTGAGCCCCATAGAGAAGGAAAGTGAACAGGGGAGAAGTGGTATTTGAAGAGAACTTGGCTGAGAAGTTTCCAAATGTACCAAGATATCAACGTAGGATAACAATATTAATAGGAGGACTTCCTTTGTGGTTCAGTGATTAAGAATCCACCTGCCAATGCAGGGGACACCAGGGTCCCTGGTCTGCGAAGATTCCACATGCCTCAGGACAACTTAGGCCCTGTGCCACAGAAA